>NC_059196.1:33555584-33855584 GCF_020615455.1 Coregonus clupeaformis
CTGACTCAATGGGCGTCATCTCCCAAAGACCTATTCTCCGTTTTCTATTCTTTCCCACACTCTTCCTATCATTCATTCAATCATTCATTTATGTATTCTCCTGGGTAAATTAGTTAATTCACTCATTTACCCCTGGGTTTGGTGTGTTCTCTCATCCTTCTGTCATTCCCAACAGGTTTGGGAGTGGAGTGAAATCCCCGTTGGCCAGGTGCCAGAGCTTCGGTGTGAATCCGGGTGGGATCAGTTGGAATTTTGCACGACCAACGCGAATACTCCTGATCGGTGAGTTTGATAAACAAAAAGAAGCAGGTCCTTTGGCGCCTCTACAACCACACACTGTCTGAATACAAATATGATGTCGAAAGATCATTTGAAAGATTGTGGTCAGTCATTAGTCACTCTACAGCTCACTTCTTGGAAATATGCTTATGGTGGTGGTGGTCCCAAATGAGAGGTGATGTAGTTGTATTGTAAGCTATTGTATTGTCTTAGAACATAATTTTCCACTCAGGAATTTGACATTAACGGTTGTGTCAATGATAACAGACCATGAGAGTGTCATAATGGTTACATGTTGCAAATAATGTTGCATGTCAAAGCTAATGGCAAATAGTCTCTTGTGCAGGGGCGGCCTGTTCAATAGGGCGATATGGGCGACGCACTGCCAAACGGGAAAAGGAAGGGATTTTTTTTCTAATCAATTATATCACGGCAACAGTAGTTATCAGTGTTGTAATCTATACGTCTGATCTGCCACAGTGCCACACTGCCACTAAATGTCGAATCCGGCTAAAGTCGTGCTTCAAATGGCTCCCCCCCCCTTTTGGGGCGATTTCAGTCAGGTTGAAAATCGCCCAGAAGTCTGTAATAGACTCCCATGTAAAATCTATTTTTTTTCAAATTTCAGAGCCTTCAATACAATCTCAATGGGTGTCTGTGGGCTTGCACTTACGCGCTTTCGTCATACGTTACGTAACCATGAACGTAACTGAGAAAAGAGTGGATTGTTTGAAAGAAGTTCCTTTTTGTCGGCGAACAAATGGAGATAAATTGGCAACGAAACAATTAGGACCTCCCAGACCAAATTTAATAATTCAACAGGTTTCTACTAAAGGCGGAAAGTCCTACACCCGAGGATTTTCCAAAAATTGGTACGAACGAAAAAAGACATTGCCACTCACTCAACTGGATGACGAGGGATACAGGCTAGCTGTCCGCCGCCACAACGATGAGGTTAGTGTTGATAATCACAAGTTTACTGGATGTGGATATGGTGTAATAAAGGCAGTTTATTCAGAGGTAAATATATCTGGAATCGCGTTCACGGACCCGTTCGTCAAACTCTTAGGGGAGCTATAAATTAAGCCCCATTACTTACCATATCAGATAAGAGAAATTGCTGCAGCTACATATATTTTACATCCTGGCCCTACATAGTTCACTATTTGCATCACTTACCAAAATATTACATGTGGTCATATATGCTTGGAAAGTGGAGATGCCATAGAACGTCAAAAAAGTAAACATTGCTGGAGACACATTGCCGTTTTGGAGAAGACATCGCGTTTGCTAGCGAAGAGATTTGTTGTGGCAAATGAACTTGGGCTGGGAATTGCCAGGAACCTCACGATAAGATATATGCATCAGCATTGCGAGTCTCATGATTCTATACGTATTGCGATTCGATACTGTGATTTTATTGCGCACCATATGTCTGTTGCAGAGGGATCAGAAAGCCATGAGAACGAAGTTTTGATCAGTCATGGAAATAAAAGTGCTGAAAACAAATTTGCTCCCAATGTGAAAAGATTGAGAACAAGCTATGAAGGAACAATAATGGTGTTTTTGGTGCAGGTACAGCCAACTAGCGCTAAAATATTGCGATATTGTCAATACAGTATATCGTAAAGTATCACTATGTAACTCGATTTCTTTCACCCCAATCCCTCAAATTAACGGTAAATAACTGAATTGTTTGCCCCACATTTAGCTAAGATGATTAGCTAGCCAGCTAAAATGTTTTATTTAGTTAGCAGTCGCATCTACAATAGTTTACTGTCAATAACAAAAAAATGACGTGGTGTCTCCAATTGTGTTGACATTTTACAATTGCAATGCGCATCCATGAGTATCCACTTTCTGTAGCTCAGCTGGTAGAGCATGGTGCTTGTAACGCCAAGGTAGTGGGTTCGATCCCGGGACCACCCATACACAAAAATGTATGCACGCATGACTGTAAGTCGCTTTGGATAAAGCGTCTGCTAAATGGCATATTATTATTATTATTATATTATTATTATTATTATCTGAAGAGAGCCCCAAACATTGTGTGCAGACATTTTATGCAATAAATGAAGTAGGTTCAATCTAGTAGTTCTGATCTTCTGATTGGTCCTGATGAGTTGGGCGAGGTCCCCCGCAGGCTACTGTCACTGTTGCATTGGCTCTGAGTCGGGTTCTCTGTCTTCAAATGTTCAGCCTAAGAGAGGGGATTTTTGTGTGTGTGTGTGTGTGTGTGTGTTTAACAGTGATGATGTGTGTGTGTGTGTGTGTGTTTAACAGTGATGATGTGTGTGTGTGTGTGTTTGTGTGTGTGTGTGTCCTCAGAGCAGAACTCGTGAGTTGGAAGAACTGAGAGGCCTATGGCGTGGGTGTTGTCCTTGGCCACCTGCTGACAAGGCTGACAAGATAGGACCCTTTTGTCCATTGTTATTGGATAGGAACAGAACTTATAACCAGCTCCCTGACCTAAATAGATCTTAGCACAACATTTTACTCAACATATCATATTCCATATTCACTATAACAAATATATTTACTACGACATTAGCAAGAACCGCCACATCCTCAGCCGGCTAATCCAGTGTGTGAAGTTTTGCGGAGTGTTTGAGTTAGCTTTGCGAGGCAAAGATGAAACTGAGGGCTCCACCAACCCTGGTAAGCCAACACTTTTGAGATCAGTCAATAAATGCTTCTGGTATTGACTTATATGCTGCCCCTGTCTTCATGTTGTTGCTGGACATATCTTTTTTTAAATGTGTGTAGGTCACCTAAATCATCAGAAAAATTGCCCCTCCTGAGAATTTTTTCAGGAGCCGCCACTGCTCTTGTGATAAGGTTATTTCTGTATTCTAGCTTTAAGCTATGTCAGAAACATTGGTAACACTTCATTTAGTACCAATTTATATTGGTACCTACTTAAGGACTTCATAACACATTCATAAACTATACATAACGCCTTCATAAGCAGTACGTAAGCGTGTTTTTGTATGGCTAACATTCGCATCTTCCATGATCTCTGACCTAGAGGATCTTGCCTTAGGAGAGCTGCTCTTACCTCATCTTTCAACTTTCAGCTTATACCCTGCTCCTACAACCCTTAGCCCTTAGATCACTATGGATAAAAGCCTCCATTATAGGAAAAGGAAACAGCACACACACAGTTTGTTTTACATGGGGCCTAAAGAAGAACCCTGTGTGTGTGTGTGTGTGTGTGTGTGTGTGTGTGTGTGTGTGTGTGTGTGTGTGTGTGTGTGTGTGTGTGTGTGTGTGTGTCTGTGTGTGTGTGTGTGTGTGTGTCTCTGTGTGTGTGTGTGTGTGTGTGTGTGTGTGTGTGTGTGTGTGTGTGTGTGTGTGTGTGTGTGTGCTGTGTGTGTGTGTGTGTGTGTGTGTGTGTGTGTGTGTGTGTGTGTGTGTGTGTGTGTGTGTGTGTGTGTGTGTGTGTGTGTGTGTGTGTGTGTGTGTGTGTGTGTGTGTGTGTGTGTGTGTGTGTGTGTGTGTCTGTGTGTGTGTGTGTGTGTGTGTGTGTGTGTGTGTGTGTGTGTGTGTGTGTGTGTGTGTGTGTGTGTGTGTGTGTGTGTGTGTGTGTGTGTGTGTGTGTGTGTGTGTGTGTGTGTGTGTGTGTGTGTGTGTGTGTGTGTGTGTGTGTGTGTGTGTGTGTGTGTGTGTGTGTGTCTGTGTGTGTGTGTGTGTGTGTGTGTGTGTGTGTGTGTGTGTGTGTGTGTGTGTGTGTGTGTGTGTGTGTGTGTGTGTGTGTGTGTGTGTGTGTGTGTGTGTGTGTGTGTGTGTGTGTGTGTGTGTGTGTGTGTGTGTGTGTGTGTGTGTGTGTGTCTGTGTGTGTGTGTGTGTGTGTGTCTATGTGTGTGTCTGTGTGTCTGTGCCCTCACTCATCCGGTTCCCCTCTACACCTCGGCAGGCGGCACACACGCGTGACGACACATAAGCATGCACACACCATCACGCCTGCCTGGCTGCGACAGGACGGCACCCACACACATGCCCTGGGTTAGAGGCGGGGCATAGGCGGAAGGTGGGGAGGTGGGTATAAGGCGGGCACAATAGGAGGATGTGGCATGTTGTTTTACCCTGTGGTGGAATGGGCCTCGCGCTGCCAGGGCTGCCGGTCCGACCTGACACATGTGACGTGGTCGATGAGTGACGGCAGTAAGTGCAGTATGAGTGGTCATGTGGATGTAGACTGCTGCCCGACTAAAAACATAACCAGACCAAACACAACTCCACCACAGACAGACTATGGTTCACTCACCCCACTGCTTGTTCAAATTGACCGACCCCATCCAACCAGTGCAAAATGTCATTAAAAAAAACAACATTTTGGGAACAATACATACTTTTACGAAGAGGTTTTGAGATAAATAGTATTGTATGTAATATGATTGTTTTTGCACATTTCATCGTTGTTTCAGCGTACAGAAAACGTCAACCATAATGTTTACATTTTTTGTCATTTTTAGCAGACGCTCTTATCCAGAGCGACTTACAGTTAGTGAGTGCATACATTATTTTTAATTTTTCATACTGGCCCCCCGTGGGAATCGAACCCACAACCCTGGCGTTGCAAACGCCATGCTCTACCAACTGAGCTACATCCCTGCCGGCCATTCCCTCCCCTACCCAGGACGACGCTGGGCCAATTGTGCGCCACCCCATGGGTCTCCCGGTCGCGGCCGGCTACGGCAGAGCCTGGATTCGAACCAGGATCTCTAGTGGCACAGCTAGCACTGCGATGTGATGTAATGTGATACAGCGAATCAATAAGAGTGCATGTCAAAGTGGGTCAGAATGTGGAATGCCAAAGCCAATCAGGCGCCTAAACCTCAGGCTTCCAGCCAATCAGGTCATGGTGTTGCCGTCCCCCAGGAGACCATTGAACTCAATATATAGTTCCATACATGCATTTTTGAAGAGATCATGAACTCTTCACTCCAGGAGATCTCTCCTTCTCTCTCTCCTTCTCTCTCTCCTTCTCCCTCTGTCTCCCCTTCCTTTCTCGTTGTAAAGCATGTCTCTTTCTGGTAATTTTATTTCTCTGCGTGCCAAGAAAATGTTTCCTCAGTGAGGCAGTCTCTCTCTCTCTCTCTCTCTCTCTCTTGCTCTCTCTCTCGCTCTCTCTCTCTCTCTCGCTCTCTCGCTCTCTCTGGGGAATGGGAAAAAAGGCACAGCAGGAATTTCTGTGTCTGTGCGCTGTTTGGTTAGACAGAGTCATATAACACCGCTACGGCGTGTTCACATGTGCCAGAGCGTCAGGGCTGTGACGGCTATTTACACTAAAGGGCCGTGTGCGGCCGGCACTGGGGCTCCACCACCCTCCCTGGTTACATTAAGTGAAATAGAATCAGCCTAACCCTCACTGCTCAACTCTGCTCTGTCTCTGGCTAACTCTCTCTCATGATACTCTCTTTCTATCTCTCTCTCTCTCTCGCGCGCTCTCTCACTCTCCCACTCTCTCTCTCTCTCTCATCTCTCTCTCTCTCTCTCTCTCTCTCTCTCTCTCATGATACTCTCTTTCTCTCTCTCTCTCTCACACTATCCCACTCTCTCTCTCTCTCCCTCTTTCTCTCTCTCTCATGATACTCTCTTTTTCTCTCACCGTCTCCATCTCTCTGACTATTTTCTCTCTGTATTTTTCAGTCACTCATGCTCTCTCTTTATTTCTCACTTATATTTTTTCTCCCTCCGTCTCTCTCCCTCCCTCCCTCTCTTCAGAGAGTTGTGTAGCGGATGTTAGTAATGTTATCACCCTCAACAATCGGGGCTGCACTGCTCAGAGCTTATACGTACATGTGGAGAGAGGTTTCAAAACAGAGGAAGTGTTTCAGTACAGTGTAGGCACCGACACATCTGCCAATAGTAAAGAACAACTCTCTTTGGCCATCAGCACCTATTATCAGCCTGGAGAAACCCCCCTCTCCAATACTGTTACATCTGTTTGGAGTAAAGTAGGCCTGTACCCCTCTCCAATACCGTTACATCTGTTTGGAGTAAAGTAGGCCTGTAGCCCTCTCCAATACCGTTACATCTGTTTGGAGTAAAGTAGGCCTGTAGCCCTCTCCAATACCGTTACATCTGTTTGGAGTAAGGTAGGCCTGTACCCCTTTCCAATACCTTTAGATCTGTTTGGAGTAAAGTAGGCCTGTACCCCTCTCCAATACCATTACATCTGTTTGGAGTAAAGTAGGACTATACCCCTCTTCTTACCTTCTGGTACCTTATGACCCCTGCCTGATCGGTCTTCACATATGCTAGAAATGCAGCACACACACACATACATGCACAGGGAGTTTCTGTGTCTGCTTTCACTGTCTCTATTAGTCCCTCCTAGGGGCCCACCCACTGGGCAGCCAGGCCCACCCAATCAGATTATTTGTATTTTTACCTAAATAATAAATAAATAATATGCCATTTAGCAGACGCTTTTATCCAAAGCGACTTACAGTCATAAACCTAAACATGCAAACACCATCAGATAGAATTCATAGCAAGCAGTGCACTGGAATGACATTCAGATTAACTGGAATGACATTCACTCTCATGGGATGGGTGGCCAAAAATAACTAACTGAAAGCCACATCCCCTATAAGTCACACATTTGACTGTATTGAGGTATATGTCACTGTGCTTCTATGGCTATATGCACCATGCCACTGCCTATTTCATTTGTTCATTTAGCACACAAGACAGCTCATAATCCAGTGCCTTTATAACAGTCAACACACCTATATTTGAGCTTTAATTAGCTTTAAAATATATCTTAGCCCCATGGCAAAATGTGTAGAATAGCCTGAGATTAGCAATAAAACTTCAAATGATTCCACCCACCAACGAATTTCTGGCTACACTACTGGACTAGCCTTGGTGAGAATTATCAGTCTTTCTTTCATGTTATTGATATAGCAGGTTTTTATCTGCAGTATTATTCATAACAAATCATCAGAAGCTAGCTACACTTAGGCATCTTTAGGGCTACTATCATGGAATATACTGTATGTGTTTAATTGTTATACAGTTTTATACAGCACAAAACACTAGTTGAATAACATAGTAGATGAGGTCCATCAAGTTCTGTCCATTGCTGAAATGTTAAAAATGATATTGGATGAATATTTTTCCGTTATTATTGTACTCTAGTCTGAGGTGAAATATAGTCCCTGCCCTGCCCCTCCTGGGATAGCCGTTGTTTCCTCCCAGAGTCTACTTGCAGCCTGCTCAAAAGGCAGGTATAGTGTTTCTTCCTGGGAGTTGCACTGGGCCTGACCCCAGCGCATATAAAACATGTTAGCTAATGGGTCGGGCAGCAAGGCCAAGTCAGAGCGTTTGATCAGGAAATCCTGCATGCGCCTTACTGGATGGAAATGTGATTAGTAGCCTTGGTGACGAAGAGATGAGATCCACACGGCTTTCGCTCGAGCGGATGTGAGAGGGAGTGTTTTTCCTCATCTTCCCAGCGCAGCGGGATCACAAGGGCTCGGACATAGGTCATTAGATAATGCGAGCGTAATTGAATGCATCGGCAAAAGCTGGGGAAAGCGGAGATGCTTCTGATCGCGACCTGTGATAAGATAACTGCACCATTTACTTGATTTAATTATTCCCAATGCCCCATGCGCCACCTGTAATGTAATGCCTTTCATTTACAGAAGTGGAAAACTGAAATGCTGGGCAACATATGGTCTGTAAATGAATAAATCACATAGCCCTAATAATAAGTAGGCCTCGTTTTTAGGCCTATAGGATACTGTCTTGATGCGTTTTTGCGCATTTCTGGAGTGGATTGGGGAGCGAGGTGAGGTCAAGGTGACGCGTCGCGCTGGGACAAATCAACGACCTGAAGGGTGAAAGTAGATTCCAGTAGTCCTGAATCTAGAACCAAAACAAACATGTCAAATGTATTTAGTTGGCAGTGGCAGGACACTCTCTGGAATACAGAGGTGTATATTGTTTCTGATTATGTTTTTATATCCACGTGTCCCAGTCCCAATCTTAAACAATCTTTCCAATCTAAAACATTTGGGTTGGCCAAGTGCATAGAAAATAAATCACTAATTTAGAAGGAATTACATATTTAAACTCTGTGTCAACACTATCAAACATGCATCATTAGGCTTTTCAATGTGAACTAGGCTTTTTTCATTATTGGAGATTCAATTGAATTATAGGCCTACTTAATTAATTTCCCTATGAGACCAAAGGACAGCAATATTTTTAACAGATATCTGTAGTTCCCTCCACTAACCAACTATAAAATATATTTCTCAACACAGAATGCCTCAACCATTCTCCTGAGAATATGAGAACGATTAAATAGTGACCATAAAAAGAGAAAGCCGATCATTTCACAGACATCTGTGAAAAATGTAACCTTTCCGTCGCTCTCATGATGTCAGTGCGCCGCTGTTTTCTGGAGGGATTGCGCTAAAACGCTTGTGACAGAGCCAAGCTAAACAATTCCAAATGGAGCCCAGCGCGGGAAAAGGGACACTAGCAACAAAAGGAGTTAGATATGGATCATTGGGTCTGAGCGCGGGCCGCAGCTTGAACCAATTATTGGTGTCATCTTGATCCAATTTAATCAAACCGAGGGGGGACTCGAGGGGGGTGGGTGCAAACGTTGGTCAAATACCCCCCACACACACACCTTCTCCCGCTACCCCTGCTGTGACCACTGGTGAATGGTAAGAGAATGATCACCTCATTTGAATGCGCAATTCCACACATAACATAACATTTCCACTCTCTTTTAACAATGTTTACAATAGGTCAAATTGGGAAGGCCCCATTCTCTATACTGAAAATGAAACAAGTGATAGGGAGGATTGTAATTTGAATGTGTCCACTAGAGAAAACAATGCTCTATTTTTAGAGATCCAGAGAACTGTCTTTATCTCCCTGCAAAATGTTTTTATATCGGTGCCAATACGCAGCAACCCGACCCTCTCCCTCTCCGTTTTCTGTCGCTATGGATGAGCTGTAATGGGAGATGAGGCTGAGCCTGTGGCCTTGTGGCGCACGAGCCCTCCTTAGCACGGTGACAAGTCTGGATTTAGGACCTTACATAGTTTTTTATCTGACAAGGTGGTCGATCCATTTAACATTTACATTTTCGTCATTTAGCAGACGCTCTTATCCAGAGCGACTTACAAATTGGTTTCACCTTAAGATAGCCAGTGGGACAACCACTTTTTTTTTTTTTTTGGGTGGGGTAAGGGGGGATAAAAGGATTACTTTATCCTATCCCAGGTATTCCTTAAAGAGGTGCATGATCCATTGCATGAAAGCCTTTAGTTATATTTGTTTCGTATTTACAAGTATGCAAAATGCAACGTCGGTTTTCATAATACGTCGCTCTCTCTCTCTCTCTCTCTCTCTCTCACACACACTCACTCACTCACTCACTCACACTCACACACACACACCATGGCTCAGGGTCTTAATATGGCGCCAGAGAAACCCTTCACCCTTCCTAAAACATTCAGTATTTTAATCAAGAAACCTGTAGAATTAATTAGGGTTTAAGAAAAATAATACACAGTAGTACTTATTATTATAAATTAAGCCTGGTCGCGTTCCCAATTACCCTAAATCGTTGTGTTGACATGGTCAGTATTTTCACTGATAATATTGATATTATTTCAGGTAATACGTCTTGGCACGGTGGGTAAATGTAGTGGTCACTGCGATTCCATTACTTGTCAATAGCATAGTGGAATAGATTTTGAAAAACGAAAAAACATATTTCCAACATCAAAGACTAGACGCATGGGTAGGCTATTCAAATCTTACCCTACGAGCTGCGGAATCTGCTGGTTTTCTGTTCTACCTGATAATTAATTGCAACCCCCTGGTGTCCCATGTCTAAATCAGTCCCTGATTAGAGGGGGACAATGAAAAGATGCAGTGGAACAGGCTTCGAGGTCCAGAGTTGAGGGGACTAGAGGTTGACTTGGCTCGGTTGCAACGTTGTTTAGCGCTGGGCGTAAGTAGTTCATCCAGGCCTTTGATACATGCTTTAACTCAGATTTTAAAATAACAAACTACGGGTAACACATATTTTAAATGTTTGTTTGTTTGTTTTCAAACCAACACTTAGGCTACGTTTTAAAAATAAGCATTCCACTTTACGCACAAGAATAATGTGCATGCAGCAAGTGTGGCCTAATATTATAGCATATTCAGCTAATTAATTGGCTCTCATTCGATGCTTCTAGGCTCATCCTTTCCATAGGGTAGGCTATATAAAAGGGTCATTCGTTTATTTGCATAAAGACAGTTAGCATTCCTCGGGTCCCCTTAACAGTTGTTGCAGTAATTACGTCGACATAATACCCCTCTGATGTTCTACCACCGCTGGAAGCCACCGTGTGCATCCGCAGGATGGTAGGCCTATTACACAAAGCCGGCTCTAGTTCTCCAAATTAAAAATGGACTCCATCGACTGTTGACCTTGGCTCGACTTTCTCCCTTTCTATTTTTATTAGGTTATTAACACAAACCCCTGAAAGTATCTTTTTAAAGTCTAAAGCAAATTCGATTAAGCCTCTTTACTCGCGCCGGTGCAGACATAGGCTACCTATCGCTGTCTAAACTCCTGTCTGCTCCTTGTTACCTATAGCGGCGCTGAGACACTGAACTCAATGAAACCGTCTCGGCCTGAAAGCCTATATCCCTCGGTCCACATCTGATGGAGGGGGCCGAGGTTTGCAGCACATTACCGCTTTATTGAATTAATTACGATAAGGATCATAGCTTTAAACGCGGGGTGAGGCGAGAGGCGTTTTTCGGCGCAGATAGCTCCGAGCAATTTCTCCCCTGAACGATCGCGCAGGGTTATTGGATCTGTCAGGCCTGAACTCCGTGGCACAGTAACGAACTCCATAAGGTAAAGAGGTTGGGCACAGTTCGCGGCGGTGATCCCTATACCTATGCTACACAGGGAAATTTGTACTACATACTGAACAAATAACGAGAGAGAGGCAGGCAGGGCCGTCGTTTCCATGGTGCTGTATAAAACTCCAAAGGCTTGGAGGAGAGAGCGGGGTTTCCCGGGGTCTCGCGCCATATACAGTTTCACCCGATGAAATTAACTGTATCATTCTATTATGATGCCGGTTGGATTTGTAACGACCTTACCCAGTTTGACTTGTTCGTCTGTATAATAAGGCGACGTCCACGAGTATACATAATTCCAATTTGTAAGTCGCTCTGGATAAGAGCGTCTGCTAAATGAGGTAAATGTAAATGTTAACGCATATAGGCCTTGTAAAAACGTTACAAATAGCCCATATTTTTTTTGTGTTGGGTGGGCAGTTGGGAAAACCAAGACCTCCCATCCACTTCACATCAAAGGATTCCTCTTCCAGTGAGTGAGTCCATTCTCATTTTCTCAATTTCACCCATCACAATGTTGAAAGTATTAGAAGACATTAGTAGAGAATTCCTGTCATTTGTTTTTGAATAACAAACGCACGGACACGCGCGGTTATCTGAATATGGGGGGCCCGGGGGAAGGAGTGTCTTGTCAAGTAAAGAGCCGTGGGGTGAGTTGAGTCTGTCCGTTTCCAATTAGCCGCCTTGTTGATCAATAGCGCTGCTGAGGGCGCTATGGCTGCTTATGACGTTTAGATAATGTTTTTATTCCTTTGTGAGCCAACCAACATTTCAACACATTTGACAGCCCTCCCAGGCTCCCTTCTTTACTTTTTACATACTCCACACGAGGTGTGTGGACAAGAGCTAAGTGTGTGCAGATGTACCACAATATTTTCACTGTAAGAGAGAATCTTTCAGCGACAATAACCTGCAGCTGAATCAGCGCGCTGTCCCGCCACGCGAGAGCCTTTCATATGAACGCAAAATATCTCGAGAATGTGTGCGCGGTCTTTTCATTTTCTTATATCTGACCACTCTCTCACAGACGCTCTTTCTCCTTCCCTACTGTTCAGACACACAATTGTAGCCTATGTAACCACTTTCTCCTTCAGCATTTCTACCTTTTTCTATGGCCTACACACACACACACACACACACACAGTAGGCTACCCCCCACCGACTAACCACTATCACTTATCACAGCACATATATTGGCAAGTGCCATATGCCTAGGCCTATGCATCATGCAGGCACACTCAGTATAGCCCACTTACAGCCTTTGCCAACACACACATTAATCCCCTAGTTGTTGATTGAGAGAAGACACAGTTATTGGGTATTTGGGAAAAACAGTGAGGAGATTAGATGCAATCACAGCCTTGTACAGCTGGCTCTTGTTTAGAGAGTTGAGAATCTCCAGGGGGAGGAAAACTAATTCCCATTCAAAACACATCAGTGTCAAATGTGCCCATAAGGCCAGACAAGACCATTACTACCAGAGCTGGGGTTGATTCCAGATCAGTGTATAGCACAGGAGGTTGGTGGCATCTTAATTGGGGAGAATGGTCTCGGGGTATTTGCTGGAGCGGAATCAGTGGAATGGTATCAAACATATGGTTTCCATTTGTTTGATGCCATTCCATTTGCTCTGTTCCATACCTTATTATGAGCCGTCCTCCCCTCAGCAACCTCCACTGGTGTATAGGGTCTGTCTGGCTGTCTGGTGTGTGGTCAGTCACTGATGTCCACAATTAGACTGGTCTGAGAACAGCAACTAGTCTCATTATTTCCCAATTCAATTCAAATATTCCTTATTGACATGGCTATAAAGTTATTATTGCCAAAGGCGTTTATAATGGCCTAATAGCATTATGTTATTGATTTAGAATGTAGGTTGATCTGAGTTAGATAATGTAGCCAAGTTGTCCACTGTTAGGTCTCATTCCCAGTTGTACTGTAATCTATGGTATGATTTAGAAATGTGAAGTTGTACCCCTGCTGGTAGTATACAGGTGCAGGATCTTAATTTTGATCACTCTTTTGTTGCTGAGAATTTTCCTGCACTTCAGGAAATGCAAATGTGTTGTGTATTCGAGGTTTAAAAAGGTTTCTAAAATGTGAAATTTCTTGATTTGCCCTAACCAACCCCTAGAAAACTTTTCCATTAATTATAATCCACATAATAATTCACCTTTCCTGTTGCTGCAGAATTATTTTCCTGCTGTAGCGAACTGGCTCAAATTAAGATCGTACATCTGTAGTCCCTATTGACCCTCTCCATATCATCATAATCAGAGTCAGACTAAACCAAGAGGGCTGGGCAGTCCAGGAATGGCTGGCACAAGAGGGGAGAGGTGGGATGGAGGTTATGGAAGGGTGAGAGGAGAGGGGTGAGGCTATAGGGGGACAAGAAGGGATAGCAGACTTTTTTTTTTTTTTTTTGGGGGGTTGTAGAGAAGGGGAGAGGGGTTAGAGGAAGCAGGGGGTCCAGAGTTTTAGAGTGGGGTGTATTCGGAGCTGGCCAGAGCATCCTAGGGGTGTGTTGTTTCAGGGGTTCCCGGGGGAGGCAGTCTAAGGGGTCAGGGGCGGTTGAGATTGGGGAAGTTGGAGAGCAGAGGAGAAGGGGGGTGGGGATAAGGGGGTTAATTGTGTTACTGTAATGCTGTTAGCCCAGAATCAGCGCAGGGCGTGGAAAGCAATTTCTGGGCACTCGAGCTGTCTGGCCCAAGGTATGTCATTTAAAGTGACTGAATGTGCACCCCCCTCCATCCCTTCATTCCTCCCGCCACCCCCTTATTCTCTATTCTATTTCCTGAGTAAACACTCGATTGGAATGAGAGGTAGTCAACTTTCGACCGCCAGCCAGAGAGCACAGAACTGGACCTGGATCTCAAGAACACCATGCACAAAAATACTATTTCACACTCGCACACAGAACCTTCTTCAGTATCTCTCCATCTCTGCCTGCTCTCTATCGCTCCATCTATTTTTCCTCATGTCTCATGTCCTGTCCTCATTTCTCCTCAAAACTTTTATTTTTCACCTCTGTCCCGCTTTATTCACTCCATCCTGAGGTTCTCTCCCCCAAACCTCACCTCTTTCACCCTGCCTCAATTTCAGATGATTTAACTTGTGAGTAAGGCAAGGAGTTTTTCATGTATGGCCAGAACGTTCATAACCAGGGCCAGGAGTTTCTCCTGTACGGCCAGTAGCTTTATAACCAGGGCCCAGAGTTATTCCTGCTCAGGTTACGCGGTCACGTCAGGAAGAGTTAAGAGATAATGTATTAGCTCTCTCCTCTTTGCTCTCTCCTCTCTCTGGGCCCAGTGTGAGTGCTCTATTTCTCTATTTATGTTTTGTGGCCTAAGTATTTGTTGTGCCACGGTACAGTAAATGTTTCTGATGAAGATAGGAGCGATGAGAAAAGCATTATTTTATTTGTTTTTCTGTTTGTTTTCTTTTCCTCCCTCTCTCCTCTCTTTTAGAAGGAAGAGGGCAACTCTTTATCTGGGAGCCAAGTTTACACATCGTCTGACAGAAAGAGGCTTCAAACAAACAATCTCTACTCTTAACATAAACACCAGTGTTAACTGGCCTAAATATTTACCTTTTCACTCTTTTCATCCCTCTATCCGTCCTGTCTTTCACGTTGAAGCGCCACACGCCTAGCTCTGGTGTTGAGATGGCTATCACACACTCAGTGTATCAATCCTTTGGGTATAAAACATATCGGCCCCCTAGCCCTTTGGGTGCAATGGTAGGAGGGTTATGAGGTGTGTGTTTGTGTGTGTGTGTGTTGACAGAAGAGGTAAACTGTGGAGGTACATACACAAGCACAGAGGGAGGAAGGGAGAGAGAGGGTGAGGATAAGTGTGTCGGATAAGTGTGTTTTCATAAGTTTCCATAATAAAAACAAAACACACACACACACACACTATGACTGCACCTCCAGTAGAGCAACGCCTTAGGAAGGAAATGTTAGGGTTTAAAATGACACACAATGACAAAGACACAAATACACACAAACTCTCAGATAATGTCACTCACACGGGACAAGCTCATTCCGTAAATGCACTCTACTAACCAGAAGTCCACACATATATACACTACCAGTCAAAAGTTTGGACACACCTACTCATTCAAGGGTTTTTCTTTATTTTTACATTATAGAATAATATTGAAGACATGAAAACTATGAAATAAGTGTTAAACAAATCAAAATATATGTTATATTTTAGATCCTTCAAATAGCCACCCTTTGCCTTGATGACAGATTTGCACACTCTTGGCATTCTCTCAACCAGCGTCATGAGGTAGTCACCTAGAATGCATTTCAATTAACAGGTGTGTTAATTTGTGGGGGTTAGTGTAGTGTGTAGTGTATGGGGTTGGTAGTGGGGTTAGTGTAGTGTGTTGTGTATAGTGTATGGGGTTGGTAGTGGGGTTAGTGTAGTGTGTAGTGTCTGGGGTTGGTAGTGGGGTTAGTGTAGTATGTAGTGTGTGGGGTTGGTAGTGGGGTTAGTGTAGTGTGTAGTGTATGGGGTTGGTAGTGGGGTTAGTGTAGTATGTAGTGTGTGGGGTTGGTAGTGGGGTTAGTGTAGTGTGTAGTGTATGGGGTTGGTAGTGGGGTTAGTGTAGTGTGTAGTGTCTGGGGTTGGTAGTGGGGTTAGTGTAGTGTGTAGTGTCTGGGGTTGGTAGTGGGGTTAGTGTAGTGTGTAGTGTCTGGGGTTGGTAGTGGGGTTAGTGTAGTGTGTAGTATATGGGGTTGGTAGTGGGGTTAGTGTAGTGTATAGTGTATGGGGTTGGTAGTGGGGTTAGTGTAGTGTGTAGTGTATAGTGTATGGGGTTGGTAGTGGGGTTAGTGTATAGTATAGTGTGTAGTGTATGGGGTTGGTAGTGGGGTTAGTGTATAGTATAGTGTGTAGTGTATGGGGTTGGTAGTGGGGTTAGTGTAGTGTGTAGTGTCTGGGGTTGGTAGTGGGGTTAGTGTAGTGTGTAGTATATGGGGTTGGTAGTGGGGTTAGTGTAGTGTGTAGTGTCTGGGGTTGGTAGTGGGGTTAGTGTAGTGTGTAGTATATTGGTAGTGGTTGTGTGTGTGTGTAGGGGTGGAGTGGAGTGTAGTGTGTAGTGTCTGGGGTTGGTAGTGGGGTTAGTGTGTGTGTGTATATGGGGTTGGTAGTGGGGTTAGTGTAGTGTATAGTGTATGGGGTTGGTAGTGGGGTTAGTGTAGTGTGTAGTGTATAGTGTATGGGGTTGGTAGTGGGGTTAGTGTATAGTATAGTGTGTAGTGTATGGGGTTGGTAGTGGGGTTAGTGTATAGTATAGTGTGTAGTGTATGGGGTTGGTAGTGGGGTTAGTGTAGTGTGTAGTGTCTGGGGTTGGTAGTGGGGTTAGTGTAGTGTGTAGTATATGGGGTTGGTAGTGGGGTTAGTGTAGTGTGTAGTGTATGGGGTTGGTAGTGGGGTTAGTGTAGTGTGTAGTGTATGGGGTTGGTAGTGGGGTTAGTGTAGTATGTAGTGTATGGGGTTGGTAGTGGGGTTAGTGTAGTGTGTAGTGTCTGGGGTTGGTAGTGGGGTTAGTGTAGTGTGTAGTGTATGGGGTTGGTAGTGGGGTTAGTGTAGTGTGTAGTGTATGGGGTTGGTAGTGGGGTTAGTGTAGTGTGTAGTGTATGGGGTTGGTAGTGGGGTTAGTGTAGTGTGTAGTGTATGGGGTTGGTAGTGGGGTTAGTGTAGTATGTAGTGTATGGGGTTGGTAGTGGGGTTAGTGTATAGTGTATGGGGTTGGTAGTGGGGTTAGTGATATAGTGTGTAGTGTATGGGGGTTGGTAGTGGGGTTAGTGTATGTAGTGTATAGTGTATGGGGTTGGTAGTGGGGTTAGTGTAGTGTAGTGTGTAGTGTATGGGGTTGGTAGTGGGGTTAGTGTAGTGTGTAGTGTATGGGGTTGGTAGTGGGGTTAGTGTAGAGTGTAGTGTATGGGGTTGGTAGTGGGGTTAGTGTAGTATGTAGTGTATGGGGTTGGTAGTGGGGTTAGTGTATAGTGTATGGGGTTGGTAGTGGGGTTAGTGTATAGTATAGTGTGTAGTGTATGGGGTTGGTAGTGGGGTTAGTGTAGTGTGTAGTGTATAGTGTATGGGGTTGGTAGTGGGGTTAGTGTAGTATGTAGTGTATGGGGTTGGTAGTGGGGTTAGTGGTAGTGTAGTGTATGGGGTTGGTAGTGGGGTTAGTGTATAAGGTAGTGTGTAGTGTATGGGGTTGGTAGTGGGGTTAGTGTAGTATGTAGTGTATGGGGTTGGTAGTGGGGTTAGTGTAGTGTGTAGTATATGGGGTTGGTAGTGGGGTTAGTGTATAAGGTAGTGTGTAGTGTATGGGGTTGGTAGTGGGGTTAGTGTAGTGTGTAGTGTATGGGGTTGGTAGTGGGGTTAGTGTAGTGTGTAGTGTATGGGGTTGGTAGTGGGGTTAGTGTAGTGTGAAGTGTATGGGGTTGGTAGTGGGGTTAGTGTAGTATGTAGTGTGTGGGGTTGGTAGTGGGGTTAGTGTATAGTGTAGTGTGTAGTGTATGGGGTTGGTAGTGGGGTTAGTGTAGTGTGTTGTGTATAGTGTATGGGGTTGGTAGTGGGGTTAGTGTAGTAGTGTTAGTGTATGGGGTTGGTAGTGGGGTTAGTGTAGTATGTAGTGTATGGGGTTGGTAGTGGGGTTAGTGTAGTGTGTAGTGTATGGGGTTGGTAGTGGGGTTAGTGTAGTGTGTAGTGTATGGGGTTGGTAGTGGGGTTAGTGTAGTGTGTAGTGTATGGGGTTGGTAGTGGGGTTAGTGTAGTGTGTAGTGTATGGGGTTGGTAGTGGGGTTAGTGTAGTGTGTAGTGTATGGGGTTGGTAGTGGGGTTAGTGTAGTATGTAGTGTATGGGGTTGGTAGTGGGGTTAGTGTAGTATGTAGTGTATGGGGTTGGTAGTGGGGTTAGTGTAGTATGTAGTATATGGGGTTGGTAGTGGGGTTAGTGTAGTGTGTAGTGTATGGGGTTGGTAGTGGGGTTAGTGTAGTGTGTTGTGTATAGTGTATGGGGTTGGTAGTGGGGTTAGTGTAGTATGTAGTGTATGGGGTTGGTAGTGGGGTTAGTGTAGTGTGTAGTGTATGGGGTTGGTAGTGGGGTTAGTGTAGTGTGTAGTGTCTGGGGTTGGTAGTGGGGTTAGTGTAGTGTGTAGTGTCTGGGGTTGGTAGTGGGGTTAGTGTAGTGTGTAGTGTATGGGGTTGGTAGTGGGGTTAGTGTAGTGTGTAGTGTCTGGGGTTGGTAGTGGGGGTTAGTGTAGTGTGTAGTGTCTGGGGTTGGTAGTGGGGTTAGTGTAGTGTGTAGTGTCTGGGGTTGGTAGTGGGGTTAGTGTAGTGTGTAGTGTATGGGGTTGGTAGTGGGGTTAGTGTAGTGTGTAGTGTATGGGGTTGGTAGTGGGGTTAGTGTAGTGTGTAGTGTCTGGGGTTGGTAGTGGGGTTAGTGTAGTGTGTAGTGTATAGTGTATGGGGTTGGTAGTGGGGTTAGTGTAGTATGTAGTGTATGGGGTTGGTAGTGGGGTTAGTGTAGTGTGTAGTGTCTGGGGTTGGTAGTGGGGTTAGTGTAGTGTGTGTATAGTGTATGGGGTTGGTAGTGGGGTTAGTGTAGTGTGTAGTGTCTGGGGTTGGTAGTGGGGTTAGTGTAGTGTGTAGTGGGGGGGTATTAGTGTAGTGTGTAGTGTATGGGGTTGGTAGTGGGGTTAGTGTAGTATGTAGTGTATGGGGTTGGTAGTGGGGTTAGTGTAGTGTGTAGTAGTGTCTGGGGTTGGTAGTGGGGTTAGTGTTGTGTATAGTGTATGGGGTTGGTAGTGGGGTTAGTGTAGTATGTAGTGTATGGGGTTGGTAGTGGGGTTAGTGTAGTGTGTAGTGTATGGGGTTGGTAGTGGGGTTAGTGTAGTGTTGTGACGTCTCTATCAGCCAGGCTACAGCAGCAGGTGTCTGCAGTGACAGGGTGGAATTTGTCTCTGGATAACATTCAGGCTCTGGTCCAGGCCCTGCTGGGGTGTCAACTGATGCACAACTTTAACACTGTCAGCTTGCTGGGCTACAGCTGCCCATATACAACACATCACACACACACACACACACACACACACACACACACACACACACAGGAACAGTGTTTAAAAGTGGTTGTCGGGGCAACTGAGAGAACAAAACAAAAGCAGCGATGTGTAGACCGCTGAACAAACATACAAACACAATGGCTGTGGAGGGAGATTGAGAGATGCAGGGTGAGTGTACATGTGTACATACAGTACCAGTCAAAAGTTTGGACACACCTACTCATTCAAGGGTTTTTCCTTATTTTTACTATTTTTTACATTGTATAATAATATTGAAGACATGAAAACTATGAAATGACACATATAGAATCATGTAGTAACCAAAAAATGTTAAACAAATCAAAATATATTTTATATTTTAGATTCTTCAAATAGCCACCCTTTGCCTTGATGACAACTTTGCACACTCTTGGCATTCTCTCAACCAACGTCATGAGGTAGTCACCTAGAATGCATTTCAATTAACAGGTGTGCGTTCTTAAAATTTAATTTGTGGAATTTCGTTAAATATTGCGTTTGAGCCAATCAGTTGTGTTGTGACAAGGTGGGGGGGTAGCCCTATTTGGTAAAAGACCAAGTCCATATTTTGGCAAGAACAGCTCAAATAAGCAAAGAGAAACGACAGTCCATCATTACTTTAAGACATGAAGGTCAGTCAATACGGAACATGAAAGTTTCTTCAAGTGCAGTTGCAAAAACCATAAAGCGCTATGATGAAATTATGAAGCCTCTATGAATGTCATATGACACTCCTTTGTCAGGTGTATGACTGTTCTTCTGTCTCTCTATTGACCAGGATTGAAATTCAGATTGCAGTATGATAGCTCAATGATAACTAGTATCTGTAGCTCTGAATGATATCTGACCCATGACCCCACAGACTGTCTGGCTTTGGTAGAGAGGGTGCAGGTCAGCTCTACCTGGGAGTATTACCTTTCTGCTAGCTCATTTGACCATAGGGGGAAAATAATGTTTTGTCTACTGTGTAAATACGGTGAAGCCAGTCTGATTGAGGCATGAGTGTTTGTTGGATTCACTGCAGTAGTGTAATGTTTTGGTGTGCTGTAACAGTGGTTATAGTCAGTGGCTGGGAGACAGTCTTTGTGCTTACACCCTTACCCCTTACTCCCCTTCCCTCACCCCTCCACCTCCCACCCCGCCCTGGTATGTGGGAACCTCTCACGAATACCAGCATGCACGACGGTGTCCTGCCACTGAACCACGTCACCCCCCCACACACACACACACTCTCACACCCCCACCGCCCTTATCGCCAGCATCACACCACAGAGATGCGCGCTTCCTGCTCTACACACAAACACACACACACACACACACTTTCAAACACATGTGCAGTTGAAGCTAGGCACACACATGTTCTGTGGTATGTATGTGCAGGTGTGTGTTCTGGCTGAGATTTGGGGCGATGCCTATCTCCACCCTACAGGACGACTGTGCAGATAGATAACAGATGGGAAGATGGGAGGGAGAGGGATAGAGGGAGTGAGAGGGGGAGGGATAGAGGGATGGAGAGATAGGTAATGACTCAACATAGACATGCCTAGCTGTTTTATCTACTGCTTCCCAATTTACCTGCTTATCTCTGTCTGTCTGTCTCCTGACACACACACACACACACACACACAGTCGAACCAATATGTTCATTCTCATAGTTGCAAACAAACAGAAAGAACAGACACAGTGTTACTCACATGCACAAATTCAAACTTATAGACATACTCAATTTAATGAGCTTTATTGGCATGATAAGTCAAACTCTCTGAGACATATCTTGCACAATTTCAGTCCTGCTCTCACTGAGATGCACAAACACAAGCACACATACACACACACACACACACGTAGCCTGCCTGGAGGCTGTGTGTCCTGGTAATAAGTGCTTGTTGATGTTTTGCAAAGCTCAGTAATAGAAAGAATAAACACGGCGTAACCTTTTAATTGAGTGATGACATGACGATGATGGAGAGATAGCTAACAGCTTCTTGTGGAGCGGACAAGGAGTGTGTTGACGCTCCCTCCATACCTCCATCCGCCTGGCCTAATCCTGTTTGTGTTCATTAGTGCTCCTCACAACTCCCTCTCTCTTACAGTCCGTTCAGGAGGGAATGTATTCTCTATTTGGTTCTTCTATAGACTCTCTGTCTGTCTACATCTCAGTTTTAGAGTCCTCGTGGATCATTGTCTTTTCTTTCACTTTCTCTTTCTTTCTCTCTCTCTCTTTCTCACTCTGTGTATTTCTCCCGTCGTCAATCTTTCCGGCTCCATCTGCCTCTCTCTCTCCCTCTTCCTCCTCTCATCTCTTTCTGTTTTGAGAGGGTTTGTCAGAGCCCTGCCAGTGGTAATCTCAGTGACAGACTCTATCCCCCCCCTTCAACAGACACACACACACCAGGCTAGAGGGCCGTACAGAGCATGACCCCCCATGACAGCCTTGCAGCCAAATCGAACATCTGGTCCAGTCATGTAGACCAGAGAGGAGTATAGTGCCACTCCACTTCCTGTTTCATCTCTCAAACTCTACCCCCTTGACTTCTACCCCAAACTCTACCCTCTCACTCTAACTTTCTCTTGTACTTTTTCTCTTTATTCATCTTTCACTCTCTCTAAACAATATATAATTCTGCTCTCTATCTCTCATTCTGTAGAATACTATTTTTTAACACAATTAAATTAAATGCATTGGTAAGCAACCAACTGCAGTAGTTTGTATCTTGCTATCGCATAATATTCTAAAATTATGTCCTGGACACACACATTCTCAGACATACACAACAACAGTAGACGGGTGTTACGCGCGCGCACACACACATACCAGTTTTTACCAGTTTCCGAAGAGTTGGCTCTTTGACGAAGACGTGTCGTGTTCAATCCACAGTGACTTTCACACACAGATGACCAGCCATCTGCTCCACATCACCAGTCAGCTACAGTGATACCCCTCCTCCTGTCACCTCTATGCAGCGTCACCACGAGGCTAAACTAGTAGAGGTGCTGTTGTCCGTAACATCCAGGTGAGCTAACCTGTGGATGAGGGAGGATACCACTTACCTGACTCACCTGCAGGACACTCACCTCGCCCTAGAGCAGACACAACTCACCTGGACAGAAGACCCAGCCCAGAGCAGACACAACTCACCTGGACAGAAGACCCAGCCCACAGCAGACACAACTCACTTGCAGCCCAGAGAAGGCACAACTCACCTGCAGTCCCAGAGCAGACAAACCTCACCTGCAGTCCCAGAGCAGCAGATCCTCCAGTCCTGAAGGTATCCCAGAGTTCCACCAGCTGCTGTCGGGGGACAACGACTTGACGCCAAAAACTACAGAACTCAAGAATTCATATACCTGTGTCAACACCTGCTACCAACTAGCCAGCCAGCTAGCAAGCTAGCTAGCTAGGTTGCAATGGAGCCCGCTTGGCCTGGAATAGCTAGCAAACGTTTCCAGCGCTGTAGAAGCTGTGTTTTATTATGCTATTTTCTGGGACAATATTGACAATCAGGAATGAGGTGGCTATGCTTAGCAAACAAATCTAAATTCTGAGCAAACTTATTGGGAAAACGCAAATTGGAACCTTTTTCGTTCTCAACTCCTATGGCTGGACGCTGCTCGGGCTTGATGGATGTTTCCCTGCCTTGTCATCTGTCCCTATCCGAATGGCCTGTGCTACCTGGAACTTGCCTGCCAAGGAAATCGTCTCCATTCTCCATCCTGTAGTGAAGTAGACGGAGAACAGCAAGAAGAATGTTCCAATCAGCGCTGGTCCCATGTCACAAGTCGTTGGAACCGAAGGCAGTGGCATGCTGCTAAGCGGACGGGGGTGACTGCGAGAGGTTCGGAGCAGATTGACATAAGGAATAGCTTCGCTGCACTGGTGCCCACCTGTGCCTTCATCGCTGGGATTGCCTGTGTCTGCGACGGCGGTGCTGACTCCAACTACGCTGACTCCAGCAGCGGCTTCGTCGTCGAGTTCAGCTCCTTTCCCTCTCTCTGGATCTGATGGGGCACTGACTGCTGTGGGAGGTCTGGACCTATTGCCGGGAGCAGCAGGCGTACGCTATCCTGCTTCTCGTGCGTCCGTGAAAGGCTCAATGAGTTGTGTGAGGGGTGGGAATGGGCGGATTTCTCCATTCCTTCTCCGGCCATTGTATTGGGCAGTCCAATGGGGAGAAATGTCTCAATCCCTGGAGCAAAACCTTTGTGCTATCCAGGAGCACGAGTACAGAACACCAATAAGCTGCTCCCAAACATTTTAAATCAGCATCAGGAAATTGAGTCTATCATAGTTAATGTGGGATTCAATGGTATTATGAAGGGCAGCTCAGAACAGATGAAGATGGATTTTAAAGAACTCATTGGGTCACTACTTGACACCAACAAACGCCCCATAATATCTGGCCCTCTGCCCTCCCTAAATCGTGGCATTGAACGGTTCAGCAGACTTTTAGTCCTTCATATTTGGCTATGGGACTATTGTAGCTCTGTGGGTGTAACATTTATTTACAATTTTGATACCTTCTGGAAACAAAGCTTGTATTATACAGTGGGGAAAAAAAGTATTTAGTCAGCCACCAATTGTGCAAGTTCTCCCACTTAAAAAGATGAGAGAGGCCTGTAATTTTCATCATAGGTACACGTCAACTATGACAGACAAAATGAGGAAAGAAAATCCAGAAAATCACATTGTAGGATTTTTTATGAATTTATTTGCAAATTATGGTGGAAAATAAGTATTTGGTCAATAACAAAAATGTCTCAATACTTTGTTATATACCCTTTGTTGGCAATGACACAGGTCAAACGTTTTCTGTAAGTCTTCACAAGGTTTTCACACACTGTTGCTGGTATTTTGGCCCATTCCTCCATGCAGATCTCCTCTAGAGCAGTGATGTTTTGGGGCTGTCGCTGGGCAACATGGACTTTCAACTCCCTCCTGTCACGGTTTCTGCCGAGGCTGCTCCTCCTCCTTGTTCGGGCAGGCTTCGGCGGTCGTCGTCCCCGGAGTACTAGCTGCCACCGTTCGATGTTTTATGTTTGTTTGGTTTTGTCTGTTTGTACACCTGTCCCTTGTTAGTGTTTGATTTGGTTGCCTATTTAGTTTTCGTGTGTGGGGGCAGGTGATATGTGGTATTGTTTATTTGTCAAGCTGTTGCTCTTTGGTATTACTCTCAGGATTGTTGTTTTTCCGAGAGTCCGCACTGTGTGCGCTATCGTCAGTTTTACGCACTGTGTGTGTTGTGCGTACTTTGTATTTTGCCTCCCGGTTGGGTTGGCTGTTCGCCTGTTTGGTGCTGTTATTTTTGTTACTAAAGTCTGTTGACGAACGCCCGTGTTTCCTGCGCTTGATTCCTCACCGCATCTACACTCAGCTACTGACACCTCCAAAGATTTTCTATGGGGTTGAGATCTGGAGACTGGCTAGGCCACTCCAGGACCTTGAAATGCATCTTACGAAGCCACTCCTTTGTTGCCCGGGCGGTGTGTTTGGGATCATTCTCATGCTGAAAGACCCAGCCACGTTTCATCTTCAATGCCCTTGCTGATGGAAGGAGGTTTTCACTCAAAATCTCACGATACATGGCCCCATTCATTCTTTCCTTTACACGGATCAGTCGTCCTGGTCCCTTTGCAGAAAAACAGCCCCAAAGCATGATGTTTCCACCCCCATGCTTCACAGTAGGTATGGTGTTCTTTGGATGCAACTCAGCATTCTTTGTCCTCCAAACACGACGAGTTGAGTTTTTACCAAAAAGTTATATTTTGGTTTCATCTGACCATATGACATTCTCCCAATCCTCTTCTGGATCATCCAAATGCACTCTAGCAAACTTCAGACAGGCCTGGACATGTACTGGCTTAAGCAGGGGGACACGTCTGGCACTGCAGGATTTGAGTCCCTGGCGGCGTAGTGTGTTACTGATGGTAGGCTTTGTTACTTTGGTCCCAGCTCTCTGCAGGTCATTCACTAGGTCCCCCCGTGTGGTTCTGGGATTTTTGCTCACCGTTCTTGTGATCATTTTGACCCCACGGGGTGAGATCTTGCGTGGAGCCCCAGATCGAGGGAGATTATCAGTGGTCTTGTATGTCTTCCATTTCCTAATAATTGCTCCCACAGTTGATTTCTTCAAACCAAGCTGCTTACCTATTGCAGATTCAGTCTTCCCAGCCTGGTGCAGGTCTACAATTTTGTTTCTGGTGTCCTTTGACAGCTCTTTGGTCTTGGCCATAGTGGAGTTTGGAGTGTGACTGTTTGAGGTTGTGGACAGGTGTCTTTATACTGATAACAAGTTCAAACAGGTGCCATTAATACAGGTAACGAGTGGAGGACAGAGGAGCCTCTTAATGAAGAAGTTACAGGTCTGTGAGAGCCAGAAATCTTGCTTGTTTGTAGGTGACCAAATACTTATTTTCCACTATAATTTGCAAATAAATTCATTAAAAATCCTACAATGTGATTTTCTGAAAAAAAAAATCTCAATTTGTCTGTCATAGTTGACGTGTACCTATGATGAAAATTACAGGCCTCTCTCATCTTTTTAAGTGGGAGAACTTGCACAATTGGTGGCTGACTAAATACTTTTTTTCCCCACTGTAAGGAGTGAATTAGAGGTTGATGCTTCTGGAATTTATACACTGATGAGTAGGTGAAGGTATGGAGAGAGACAGTTCCTCAGTTTAGGGTTCTTTAATGTTGATTGGAGATTAACAATGTTTGCAATTCTGTGCCATGTCACTCAGCTTTGATTATCCAATTAACTGTCCATTTATCCATACAAGATGTGGTCTGGATATAATAAACATGAATACAATGGCATCAATACTAAAATAAGGCACATTCATTTACCAATAACAAAACAAGATATAATGTTACAGCTCTCCTCTGTTATAATAATCCAATGACTGAAACGAAAATACAAGTAGCTAGCAACATCACACTGACCAGCTAACAATGACAGGCGAAAATGTAGCTAACAATGTTAGATAGCTAGCATAAAAAACGAGACACATAATGCTGTAATAATGACGAAGATATTCTTAAACTATTGACAACTTTGTCAATGAAACAGGGAAAACATATACCTTACTTACAGTTTTGGTATTCACGCACAAAGATGAATAAATTGGTCAGAAAGGAAAGAATGTCCAAAACTGAGATTTGTGTTACATTTACATTTACATTTTAGTCATTTAGCAGACGCTCTTATCCAGAGCGACTTACAGTTAGTGAATACATATATATTTTTTTTATACTTGCCCCCCGTGTGTTCACAGCAGTAGGTGGCGAGCTGCACTTGGTAATTAACTAAAACACTCTGCCAGCTTGTGATAGCTGTGACGTCATCACTGAGTTCTTAAAGGGACAGGCTTTCTTACAAGGAAGATGGGATCCACCCAAAACATTTGGGTTCCTGGATCCTTTCACAGCATTATAAGGCTGCGTTGAGACAATGATATTTATCAATGACCCAAGCCCATCTTATTTAATCCCTACCATTGTGTCGCTGAGTTGTCATAATGCTTCAGCAAATGTACATTATCCCAGGGGCGTTGGAAGACACAATGTAAGTAACCTAATTTATGTCCCTCTTACTGCCATGAATGCCTCTGCTGATCCCACAGCTATTGTATGCAGTACTCATGTGCCTATGAACAAGAGTGATACTGTTAGCACTGAGGCGGTGTGCCCTAGTAGGATGTCCACTGTGTGCAGCTCACCCTGCACTAACATGAATAACATGATCATGTCTACTTCTGCTAAGCTTCTCAGTAAAGCAATAAAAACAATCAAGCATCCCAGAAAAGAGCTAAAAATAGCCCACGTTAATATACAGTTGAAGTCGGAGGTTTACATTCACCTTAGCCAAATATATTTAAACTCAGTTTTTCACAATTCCTGACATTTAATCCTAGTATAATTTCACTGTCTTAGGTCAGTTAGGATCACCACTTTATTTTAAGAATGTGAAATGTCAGAATAACAGTAGAGAGAATGATTTAATTCAGTTTTTATTTATTTCGTCACATTCCCAGTGGGTCAGAAGTTTACATACAGTCAATTAGTATTTGGTAGCATTGCCTTTAAATGGTTTAACTTGGTTCAAACATTTCAGGTAGCCTTCCACAAGCTTCCCACAATAATCTGGGTGAATTTTGGCCCATTCCTCCTGACAGAGCTGGTGTAACGGAGTCAGGTTTGTAGGCCTCCTTGCTCGCACACGCTTTTTCAGTTCTGCCCACAAATTTTCTATAGGATTGAGGTCAGGGCTTTGTGATGGCCACTCCAATACCTTGACTTTCTTGTCCTTAAGCCATTTTGCCACAACTTTGGAAGTATGCTTGGGGTCATTGTCCATTTGGAAGACCCATTTGCGACCAAGCTTTAACTTCCTGACTGATGTCTTGACATGCTGCTTCAATATATCCACATAATTTTCCTTCCTCATGATGCCATCTATTTTTTGAAGTGCACCAGTCCCTCCTGCAGCAAAGCACCCCCACAGCATGATGCTGCCACCCCTGTGCTTCACGGTTGGGATGGTGTTCTTCGGCTTGCAAGCAACCCCCTTTTTCCTCCAAACATAACGATGGTCATTATGGCCAAACAGTTATATTTTTGTTTCATCAGACCAGAGGACATTTCTCAAAAAAGTACGATCTTTGTCCCCATGTGCAGTTGCAAACCGTAGTCTGGCTTTTTTATGGTGGTTTTGGAGCAGTGGCTTCTCCCTTGCTGAGCAGCCTTTCAGGTTATGTCGATATAGGATGTGTTTTACTGTGGATATAGATACTTTTGTACCTGTTTCCTCCAGCATCTTCACAAGGTCCTTTGCTGTTGTTCTGGGATTGATTTGCACTTTTCGCACCAAAGTACGTTAATCTCTAGGAGACAGAACGCGTCTCCTTCCTGAGCGGTATGCCGGCTGCGTGGTCCCATGGTGTTTATACTTGCGTACTATTGTTTGTACAGATGAACGTGGTACCTTCAGGCGTTTGGAAATTGCTCCCAAGGATGAACCAGACTTGTGGAAGTCTACAATGTTTTTTCTGAGGTCTTGGCTGATTTCTTTTGATTTTCCCATGATGTCAAGCAAAGAGGCACTGCGTTTGAAAGTAGGCCTTGAAATACATCCACAGGTACACGTCCAATTGACTCAAATGATGTCAATTAGCCTATCAGAAGCCATGACATCATTTTCTGGAATTTTCCAAGCTGTTTAAAGGCACAGTCAACTTAGTGTATGTAAACTTCTGACCCACTGGAACTGTGATACAGTGAATTATAAGTGAAATAATCTGTCTGTAAACAATTGTTGGAAAAATTACTTGTGTCATGCACAAAGTAGATGTCCTAACCAACTTGTCAAAACGATAGTTTGTTAACAAGAAATTTGTGGAGTGGTTGAAAAACGAGTTTTAATGACTCCAACCTAAGTGTATGTCAACTTCCAACTTCAACTGTATGTAGCTTAAGAAACAAGGTTCAAGAAATCAATAATTTGCTAGTAACAGATGACATTCATATTCTGACAATCTCTGAAACTCACTTAGATAATACCTTTGATGATACAGTGGTAGCAATACATGGTCATAAGATCTACAGAAAAGACAGAAATGCCAAAGGTGGAGGTGTGGCTGTTTATATTCAGAACCACATTCCTGTAAAGCTTAGAGAGGATCTCATGTTAAATACTGTTGAAGTAATATGGCTACAGGTTAATCTGCCTCACCTAAAGCCCATTCTGGTGGGAAGCTGGTATAGACCACCAAGTGCTAACAGTCAGTATCTGGATAACATGTGTGAAATGCTTGATAATTGATCATAATTACCATTGCACTTTATATACCAGGGTTGGCTGGCCTTCTCTAGTCACTCGTAGGCTCAGTCACTGGTATACTTTTATTTACAAAGCCATTTTGGGTTTACTACCATTTTATCTGGACATTTTTCAGAAATATTGTGGGTGCTCCCTTCGTTCGCAGGACTTTATCCTGCTAACTGTTCCAAATGTACGAACTTAATTTGTTAAAAGGGCTTTTCTGTACTCTGCGCCATCGGCTTGGAACGCCTTACAACATACATTTAAACTGGAAGAACTTGTCCCGATTGGTGTCATTAAATCATTGATGAAGGATTTTGAGGCTGATTCCTTGACCTGTCAGTGTTTTTAAATTGCTGTTTTATGATTTTGTTATGCTCCTGTGATTTCTATGGATGTTTACTAGATTACTTGTAGTTTTTCATGTTGTCTGTCTGTAATTGTGTAATGACTTGGTGCTTCCTATCTTGTCCAGGGCGCTCTTGAAAAATAAATTTCAAATCTCAATGAGCCCTTCCTGGTTAAATAAAGGTTAATAAAATTAAATAATGTATGTGATATCAACAGAGAGATATATTTTCTGGGTGATTTCAATATTGACTGGCCTTCATCAGGCTGCCCACTCAGGAGAAAGCTTCAAACTGTAACTAGTGCCTGCAACCTGGTTCAGGTTATCAGTCAACCTACCAGGTTAGGAACAAACAGCACAAGAAGGAAATCATCAACATGTACTGATCACATCTTTACTAATGCTGCAGAAATTTGCTTTAAAGCAGTATCCAAATCCATTGAATGTAATGATCTCAATATAGTAGCCATATCTAGGAAACCAAATTTCCAAAGAATGGGCCTAATATAGTGTATAAGAGGTCATACAATACGTTTTGTAATGATTCCTATGTTGTTGATGTAAATAATATTTGTTGGTCTGTGGTGTGTAATGAGGAGCAACCAGACGCTGCACTTAACACATTTATGAAATTCCTTATCCCAGTTACTAATAAGTATGAACCCATTAATAAAATTACTGTAAAAACTGTTAAATCCCTGTGGATTGATGAGGAATTGAAAAAATGGTATGATTGAGAGGGATGAGGCAAACAATGGCACATAAGTCTGGCTGCACAACCGATTGGCAAACGTAATGCAAATTGAGAAATCATAAAAAGAAGAAGAAATGCGCTATGAAACAAAGATAAGTTATAAAAAGTTTTGGACACCTTAAATGAAATTTTGGGCAAAAATGCAAACAGAGCTCCATCATTTATTGAATTGGATGGCTCATTCATCACAAAACCCACTGATATTGCCAACTACTTTAATGATGTTTTCCTTGGTAAGATTAGCAAACTCAAGCATGACATGCCAGCAACAAACGCTGACACTACACATCCAAGTATATCTGACCAAATTATGAAAGACAAGCATTGTAATTTTCAATTCCGTAAAGTCAGTGTGAAAGAGGTGAAAAACTTGGATGGGGTCTGACAACTTGGATGGAAAATTACTGAGGACAATAGCGGATGATATTGCCACTCCTATTTACCTGATCTTCAATTTAAGCCTACTAGAAAGTGTGTGCCCTCAGGCCTGGAGCGAAGAAAAAGTCATTCCACTACCTAAGAATAGTAAAGCCCCCTTTTCTGGCTCAGCTAGCCGACCAATCAGCCTGTTTCCAACCATCAATCAATCAATCAATAAATCAAATGTATGCACGGTGGCTTGGAAAAACTCCCTAGAAAGGCAGGAACCTAGGAAGAAACCTAGAGCGGAACCAGGCTCTGAGGGGTGGCCAGTCTTCTTCTGGCTGTGCCAGGTGGAGATTCATAGATGACCAGCAGGTTCAAATAATAATCACAGTGGTTGTGAGGGTGCAACAGGTCAGTACCTCAGGAGTAAATGTCAGTTGGCTTTTCATAGCAGAGCATTCAGAGGTCAAGACAGCAGGTGCGGTAGAGAGAGAGAGAGAGAGAGAGAGTCGAAAACAGCACGTCCAGTGAACAGGTCAGGGTCAGCCGCAGGCAGAACAGTTGGAACTGGAGCAGCAGCACGACCAGGTGGACTGGCGACAGCCAGGAGTCATCAGGCCAGGTAGTCCTGAGGCATGATCCTAGGGCTCAGGTCCTCCGGGAGGGAAGGGAGAGAGGGAGAGAGGTGAGAATTAGAGGGAGCCTACTTAAATTCACACAGGTCACCAGATAATACAGGAGAATTACACCAGATATAACATACTGACCCTAGCCCACCGGCACATAGACTATTGCAGCATAGCTACTGGAGACTGAGACAGGGGTGGGTCGGGGGACACTGTGGCCCCGTCCAACGATACCCCCGGACAAGGCCAACCAGGCAGGATATAACCCCACCCACTTTGCCAAAGCCCAGCCCCCATACCACTAGAGGGATATCAACAGACCACCAACTTACTACCCTGAGACAAGGCTGAGTATAGCCCACGAAGATCTCCTCCACCGCACAAGCCCGAGGGGGGCGCAAAACCGGACAGGAAGATCACATCTGTGACTCAACCCACTGAAGTGAACCACCCCTCCTAGGGACAGCATGGAAGAGCACTAATAAGCCAGTGACTCAGCCCCCATAATAGGGTCAGAGGCAGTGAATCCCAGTGGAGAGAGGGGAACCAGCCAGGCAGAGACAGTAAGGGTAGTTCGTCGCTCCAGTGCCTTGACATTCACCTTCGCAGCCCTGGGTCAGACTACACTCAATCATAGGACCTACTGAAGAGATGAGTCTTCGGTAAAGACTTAAAGGTCGAGACCAAGGCTGCGTCTCTCACATGGATAGGCAGATCATGCCATAAAAATTGAGCTCTATAGGAGAAAGCCCTGCCTCCAGCTGTTTGCTTAGAAATTCTAGGGGCATGTTTATTTTTTGGCCATAAGGAGGCCTGCGTCTTGTGACCGTAGGGTACGTGTAGGTATGTACGCAGGACCAAATTGGAGAGATAGGTAGGAGCAAGCCCATGTAATGCTTTGTGGGTTAGAAGTAAAACCTTTAAATCAGCCCTAGCCACCGTGCAGCACTGGAGTAATATGATATTTATTTTTGGTTCTAGTCAGGTTTCTAGCAGCCGTGTTTAACACTAACTGAAGTTTATTTAGTGCTTTATCCGGGTAGCAGGAGCATTGCAGTAGTCTAATCTAGAAGTGACAAAAGCATGGATTCGCTTTTCTGCATCATTTTTGGACAAAACGTTTTTGCAACGTTACGAAGATGGAAAAATGCTGTCCTTGAAATATTCTTGATAAGTTCGTCAAAAGAGAGATCAGGGTCCAGAGTAACACCGAGGTCTTTCACAGTTTTATTTGAGACGACTGTACAACCATCAATATTAATTGTCAGATCCAACAGCAGATCTCTTTGTTTCTTGGGACCTAGAACTAGCATCTCTGTTTTGTCCGAGTTTAAAATTAAAACATTTGCCGCCATCCACTTCCTTAAGTCTGAAACACAGGCTTCCAGAGTAGGCAATTTTGGGACTTCACCATGTTTCATCGAAATGTACAGCTGTGTGTCATCCGCATAGCAGTGAAAGTTGACATTGTTTTTCCGAATGACATCACCAAGAGGTACAATATATAATGAAAACAATAGTGGTCCTAAAACGGAACCTTGAGGAACGCCGAAATGTACAATTGATTTGTCAGAGGCCAAACCATCCACAGAGACGAACTGATATCTTTCCGACAGATAAGATCTAAACCAGGCAAGAACTTCTCTGTGTAGACTAATTAGGGTTTCTAATCTCTCCAAAATAATGTGGTGATCGATGGTGTCAAAAGCAGCACTAAGGTCTAGGAGCACGAGGACAGATAGAGAGCATTTGTCTGACGCCATTAAAAGGTAATTTACTACCTTCACGAGTGCAGTCTCAGTGCTGTGATGGGGTCTAAAACCAGACTGAAGCATTTTGTATACATTATTTGTCTTCAGGAAGGCAGTGAGTTGCTGTGCAACAGCTTTTTCTAAAACAAATTCAGAGGAATGGGAGATTCAATATAGGCCGATAGTTTTTTTACATTTTCCGGGTCAAGGTTTGGCTTTTTCAAGAGAGGCTTTATTACCGCCACTTTTAGTGAATTTGGTACACATCCGGTGGATAGGGAGACATTTATTATGTTCAACATAGGAGGGCCAAGCACAGGAAGTAGCTCTTTCAGTAGTTTAGTTGGAACAGGGTCTTTTCATCGAAGAAGTTCATGAATTTATCACTGCTGAAGTGAAAGCTATCCTCTCTTGTTGAATGCTGCTTTTTAGTTACCTTTGCGAGAGTATCAAAAATAAAAGTTGGATTGTTCTTATTCTCCTCAATTAGGTTTTAAAAATAGGATGATCGAGCAGCAGTGAGGGCTCTTCGATCTTGCACTGTACTGTCTTTCCAAGCTAGTCGGAAGACTTCCAGTTTGGTGGAGCGCCATTTCCGTTCCAATTTTCTGGAAGCTTACTTCAGGGCTCGGGTATTTTCTGTAAACCAGGGAGAAAATGTCTTGTGACAAATGTTTTTTTGTTTTTAGGGGTGCGACTGCATATAGGGTATTATGCAAGGTGAAATTAAGATCCTCACTTAGGTGGTTAACCGATTTTTGTACTCCGACGAAAAAATTGTGTTTGACCAGATACAATGCTATTTTACAGTAAACAAATTGACAACAGACTTTCAGCACACTTATAGGGAAGGACATTCAACAAGCACAGCACGTACACAAATGACTGATGATTGGCTGAGAGAAATTGATAATACAAAGATTGTGGGGGCTGTTTTGTTAGACTTCAGTGCAACTTTTGACGTTATCGATCATAGTCTGCTGCTGGAAAAACTTGTGTGTTATGGCTTTACACCCCCTGCTATATTGTGGACAAAGAGTTACTTGTCTAACAGAACACATAGGATGTTCTTTAATAGAAGCCTCTCCAACATAATCCAGGTAGAATCAGGAATTCCCCAGGGCAGCTGTCTAGGCCCCTTACTTTTTTCAATCTTTACTAATGACATGCCACTGACCTTGAGTAAAGCCAGTGTGTCTATGTATGCAGATGACTCAACACTATAAGCATCAGCTACTACAGCGAGTGAAATCACTGCAACACTTAACAAAGGGCTGCAATTAGTTTCAGAATGGGGTGGCAAGGAATAAGTTTGTCCTAAATATTTCAAAAACTGAAAGCATTTTATTTGGGACAAATCATTCACTAAACACTAAACCTCAACTAAATCTTGTAATGAATAATGTGGAAATTGAGCAAGTTGAGGTGACTAAAGTGCTTGGAGTAACCCTGGATTGTAAACTGTCATGGTCAAAACATATTGATACAACAGTAGCTAAAATGAGGAAAAGTCTGTCCCTAATAAAGCGCTGCTCTGCCTTCTTAACAAATCAAATCAAACTTTATTTGTCACATGCGCCGAATACAACTGGTGTAGACCTTACCATGAAATGCTTACTTACAAGCCCTTAACCAATAATGCAGTTCAAGAAAGAGTTAAGAAAATATTTACCAAAAGATAATAAAAAGTAACACAATAAAATAACAATAACGAGGCTATATGCAGGGGGTACCAGTACCGAGTCAATATGCGGGGTTACAGGTTAGTCGAGGTAATTTGTACATGTAGGTAGGGGTAAAGTGACTATACATAGATGGGCCTCCTGTAGCTCAGTCGGTATAGCATGGTGCTTGCAACCCCAGGATTGTGGGTTCGATTCCCACGGGGGGCCAGTATGAAGAATATATGCACTCACTAACTGTAAGTTGCTCTGGATAAGAGCGTCTGCTAAATGACTAAAAGGTAAATAGATAATAGACAGCGGGTAGCAGTAGTTTAAAAATAGTGTAATAGTCCGGGTGGCTATCAACAAGGCAGATCCTACAGGCCCTAGTTTTGTCGCACCTGAATTACTGTTCAGTCTTGTGGTCAGGTGCCACAAAGAGGGACTTAGGAAAATTGCAATTAGCTCAGAACAGGGCACCATGGCTGGCCCTTGGATGTACACAGAGAGCTAACATTAATAATATGCATGTCAATCTCTCCTGGCTCAAAGTGGAGGAGAGATTGACTTCATTACTACTTGTATATGTGAGAGGTATTGACATTTTGAATGCACCGAGCTGTCTGTTTGAACTACTGGCACACAGCTCGGACACCTATGCATACCCCACAAGACATGCCACCAGAGGTCTCTTCACTGTCCCCAAGTCCAGAACAGACTATGGGAGGCGCACAGGAACTCTATTCTACTACATGGAACTCTATTCCACATCAAGTAACTCATACAAGCAGTCAAATTAGATTAAAAAAACAGATAACAATACACGTTATGGAACAGCGGGGACTGGGAAGCAACACAAACACATGCACAGACGCATGCATCCACACACACAATAACATACGCACTATACACACACGTACATATGGATTTTGTGTTGTAGATATGTGGTAGTAGGGTAGGGGCCTGAGGGCGCACACTTAATATGTTGTGAAATATGTTGTGAATGTATTGTAATGTTTTTTAAATTGTATAACTGCTTTAATTTTGCTGGACCCCAGGAAGAGTAGCTGCTGCCTTGGATCCATAATAAATACAAATACAAATACACACACACACACAGGGCAGTGTGACTGTGACAGGGCCAGTGTGTGTGCTGTCTGTCTGTGTGTGTGTGGGGAGGTACGTGGCCCCTGGGGAACCAATAGCAGGTCACTGTGTGCAGTCAGGGGCCTCTCCAGCCTATTAGAGGCCCAGAGTGGAATTCTCAGTGAAACAGAGATCAACAGAGTGACAGGGACACACCACAGCTGTGTGGATACATGCACTTAGGGTGGCTTTCTCTCTCTCTGTTGTTCCTTTTATTTTCTCCTGCTGCCTTTTATTGCTCCATGCTATGGTGATCCTTGGTATTTCTTACTTTACACTTTTATAGCAATAATGTAATTAGTCTGTATCACTCACTAACAGCTTAGAAGTAACATATTACAAAACTGAACTGGTTTCATATGAGTGTATGGGTGTTGCCAGGGGCGGATTGGCCATCTGGCAATTCTGGCAAATGCCAGTTGGGCTGGACCATTTTTTAGTTGGGTGGACTGGTCAAAATTGACACACATAAAAAAATAATGATATATAAAATTACAAATAAATGAAAAAGGTGACATGGCCGGGGGCCATGGGCCTGTTAATAGTTGTTATTTTATTTTATATTTTTGTGAAGTTTTTCTGTTATACTAATATATAATGAGCCTTTGGCTGATCAGTGGGCAACGGCCGGCCCCCCTCCCAAGATAGGCCGGCCCGGTTTTCTGATAGGCTGAGTTGAGGTCATGCGGCATCAGCAAAGAGACCTGCTCCAACTCTGTCATCAGTTAGACATAGACAGCCAAGATCATGGATCATATAAAACTGAAAGGGTGCCTATAAATGTAGAAAGAGCACATTCTACATTGTCACCTCACTCAAAACGTACATTTTTGGATGGCTAAAACCGTGATTTGGTCAAACAGTAAAGTGCATTATGCTCATGATTCCTGTAATGGAAGTGTGTGCCCTGCCCCTATATCTGTTTCACTGGGGTTTGCTGCTGTAATGAGCGAGCCACTCTGTCATGAACCCTGCGTCCTGAGTCGGTTCCTGCCTGTGTTGCCAGTTTTCTGTCCTGAATCTCCTGTTCCTGTAGGTTCTTGAACGCTCCCTGCCTGGTTGCCGGGCGACGTTGCTAGGCGGGAGAACTCCCGATTACCCGCACCTGCATCTCATCAGCGATCTGCACACCTGGTCCTGATCATCACCCTTCATAAGCTCTGACCTGACATCCATTCCCTGCCGGATCGTTAGCCATAAACAGTATGTTTTGCCAGAGTATCAGCCTCAGAGTACTAGCGTTAGTTTTGTTGTTTTTTGCACCTTGTTGACCTGCCTTGTACTTACCTCCGTTTGTTCTGTCTACAGTCATTCTCCCGGAACCTTCACCCAACCCCTGCCGTGCCATCAGTTCATCTGCCACTTCACCACCACCTACTCATCTCCGCCACCCGCTCCGTCTCCTGGACTATTCTGCATCTTTTATCTGTAATAAACACTCTCATTCGTTCAACTCACCTTGTCCTGGTCTGCTTCTGGGTTCGGTCTTTGAGAACCGTGACAGAACGATCCGGCCAGAAATGAACCCAGCGGACCTGGACTCTGTTCGCCATGCCATTACCCATCAGGAGAAGATGTTGGGACAACATAGCACGGCACTACAGGAGATAGCGTTGTCAGTTCGGAACTTTTCTACCAGTCTGACGAAGATCCAGGCTCAGCTCAGTTTGCCGGTGGAGAATCCACTACCGGTTTCACCCATCTCGCCTGCCGCTTCTGGAGCTGTGCCCTTCCGTGAGCCCAAGGTTCCGACGCCTGATAAATATGAGGGGGAGTTGGGAAGATGCCGTTCTTTTCTTATGCAGTGTGGATTAGTGTTCGATCTACAGCCCCACTCTTATGCCACAGACAAGGCTAGGATAGCCTTTGTCATTGAATTGCTGCGTGGTAGAGCTCAGGAGTGGGCTTCAGCCGTATGGGAACGACAGGACACCTGCATGGCTTCATACCAGGAGTTCACGGCCGAGATGAGGAAGCTGTTTGACCATCCCGTCCGAGGTAAGGGCGCAGCTAAGCGCCTGTTTTCTCTTTGCCAAGGAACTCGCAGCATTGCCGACTTCATTATCGAATTCAGGACATTGGCTGTGGAGAGTGGGTGGAATGAGGAGTCACTGCAAGCGGCCTTTTACCAGGGGCTGTCGGAGCAACTCAAGGATGAGTTGATCTCCTATCCGGAGCCTAGTGACCTGGACAGCTTGGTAGCCTTGTCTATTCGGGTGGATAACAGAGTTCGAGAGAGAAGGAGGGAGAAGCAATGGGGCCCGTCCAATCAATCAGCTTCTCAGTTTCCAGTCGGGTCAGGGGGTGGACCAGAATGCGTCGATCATTGTCCACCACACAGGATTAGTGGAGAGGTCCTGCCTCCAGATTCTGAACCCATGCAAGTGGGCGGGTTAACCAAGGAGGAGCGCCAACATAGACGTAAGACCAACCGCTGCCTCTACTGTGGTAGTTCGGGACATTACATCTCCACTTGTTCCCGGCGGTCGTCAAACTGCTCGGCTCGCTAAAGTTGGGAGGACTTTTAGCGAGCCAGTTTCAACCTCTCAATACCTCTGTCAGACCCCGTTTCCCGGCTACCCTCATGAACAGGAATCAGAGTTTAGCGATTAACGCTTTCGTCGATTCAGGTGCCGATGGAAGCTTTATTGATGCCGACGTGGTGGAACAGCTGGGGCTTTCCAAGGAGCGATTACCGGAAGCCATTGAAGCTACCACTCTGAACGGCAGTAGTCTGGCACGTATCACGATGAGGACTGAACCCGGTTAAGATGCTGTTGTCAGGGAATCATTCTGAGGTTATCTCATTCTTCATTCTGCCTTCTTCCCATGTTCCTCTGGTCCTTGGATACCCCTGGCTGAAAGAACACAATCCCACGTTCGATTGGGTGACTGGCAAGGTAACTAGTTGGAGCATTGATTGTCATGCTAACTGCCTCAAGACTGCCTGTTCCCATTCTGTTCCCAGTCAGGTGATTGAGGCTAAACCCCCAGATTTGTCCCTGGTTCCCGAGACATATCACGATTTGGGGGAAGTGTTCAGTAAGCAGAGGGCTCTGTCACTCCCTCCCCACCGACCATATGATTGTGCCATAAACATGTTCCCTGGAGCTGTCTATCCCAAGGGGACGGTTATACAGCATCTCCCGACCTGAACGTGAGGCTTTGGAGACCTACATCAAGGAGTCCCTAGCTGCTGGTCTCATTCGTCCCTCGTCATCACCCCCTGGGGGGCAGGATTCTTCTTTGTGGGTAAGAAGGATGGCTCTCTTCGACCGTGTATTGATTATCGGGGGTTGAATGATATCACGGTCAAGAACAAGTATCCCCTGCCCTTGATGAGCTCTGCTTTCGACTCCTTACAGGGTGCTACTGTGTTCACCAATCTGGACCTACGCAATGCGTATCACCTGGTCCGGGTCACTTCGAGTATCAGGTGATGCCGTTTGGACTGACCAATGCTCCAGCAGTGTTCCAGAGTATGGTGAATGACGTCCTGAGAGATATGATCGGTCTCTTTGTGTTTGTTTACCTGGATGACATTCTTATCTTCTCGAAGGAACCTTCCAGCCACGTCCAGCATGTCAGGCAGGTTCTGCAGCGATTGTTGGAGAATCGCCTGTTCGTGAAGGCCGAGAAGTGTGAGTTTCACGCCCACACTACATCCTTCCTTGGGTACATCATCTCCAGGGGAGAGATTAGGATGGACCAGGAGAAGGTTAGGGCGGTTCTGGATTGGGCCCAGCCCGGTACGAGATTGCAGCTCCAGAGGTTTCTGGGGTTTGCGAATTTCTATCGCAGATTCATCCGGGATTACAGCCATGTGGCCGCTCCTTTAACTGCCCTGACTTCCAGTACCAGGACCTTCAGTTGGAATCCTGAGGTGGACCGAGCGTTCCTGGATTTGAAGAGGCGATTCACCAACGCACCGATTCTCTCTCAACCTGACACGGCCCGTCAGTTCGTCGTTGAAGTGGATGCGTCTGATGTGGGGGTTGGCGCCATCCTGTCCCAGCGATGCTCCACTGACGGTAAACTCCATCCCTGCGCCTACTACTCTCGTCGTCTTTCGTCTGCGGAGAGGAACTACGATGTGGGTAACCGGGAGCTTCTCGCAGTGAAGCTTGCCTTGGAGGAGTGGCGCCACTGGTTGGAGGGGGCGGAGCAACCGTTTATTGTCTGGACTGACCACAAGAATCTTGCTTACGTGCAATCGGCTAGACGTCTCAACTCCCATCAGGCCAGGTGGGCTTTGTTTTTCGGACGCTTTAATTTTTCCCTGACGTTCCGACCTGGGTCTAAGAACGGCAAGGCGGACGCCTTGTCCCGGATGTTCTCCAAGACGGAGGAGAGTGGGGCCAAGACCGAGACGATTCTTCCCCGGAACTGTGTCGTGGGAGCAGTTATGTGGAGGATTGAGGAGGAGGTTATGGCGGCCCTTCGGACGCAGCCCGGTCCGGTAACGGTCCACTCGGTCGGTTGTTTGTGCCTGAGTCGGTTCGTTCTGCTGTCCTCCAATGGTCCCACGCCAGCAAGATGGCTTGTCACCCTGGCGTGGCTCGGACGATGGCGTTACTTCGCAGACGATTTTGGTGGCCTGCCATGGGAGAAGATACTCGGAGGTTTGTTGCTGCCTGTCCAGTGTGTGCGCAGAATAAGAGTGCCAATCGGCCCAGCTCTGGACTACTTCACCCCCTCCCTATTCCCCGGCGACCATGGTCGCATCTGGCTCTGGACTTTGTCACTGGGTTGCCCTCTTCTGAGGGGAACACGGTCATTCTGACTATCGTGGACAGATTCAGCAAGTTCGCCCACTTTGTGCCCATTTCCAAGCTTCCCTCTGCCTCTGAGACGTCCGAGATCCTGGTTAGGGAGGTTTTCAGGGTCCACGGGTTGCCCAGTGACATAGTTTCCGACCGTGGTCCTCAGTTTACCTCTGCTGTCTGGAAGTCCTTCTGTTTGGCCATTGGAGCTACAGTCAGTCTCACATCTGGTTTTCACCCCCAATCTAATGGTCAGGCGGAGAGAGCCAACCAGAAGATGGAATCCACGCTACGCTACAATCCTTGACTCCTCCAACCCCACCTCCTAGGTCTCTCAGTTGCCTTGGGTTGAGTATGCCCACAATACTCTCCCTACATCTGCCACTGGGATGTCTCCCTTCCAGTGCCTGTATGGCTGCCAACCTCCCTTGTTTCCTTCTCAGGAGAGGGATCTCTCAGTGCCCTCTGTTCAGGCCCACATTCGTCGTTGCCACCGGACCTGGCATCGGGCCAGATAGGCCCTCCTAAGAGTTTCTGACCGGTATCAGCTCCAGGCGAATCGTCGCCGGATTCCCGCCCCCACCTATACCATCGGAGATAGGGCCTGGTTGGCCACACGGGATCTTCCTCTGCGGACTGAGTCTAAGAAACTGTCACCGAAGTTCATTGGTCCGTTTGTGGTGGAGAAAGTGATCAATCCTGTTGCGGTTCGACTCAAGTTACCTAGAACGCTCAGAGTCCATCCCACCTTTCATGTCTCCTGCCTCAAGCCTGTTCTCCTCAGTCCTCTGTTGCCCCCTCCGCCTCCTCCTCCTCTTCCTCGGATGATCGGAGGTGGTCCTGCCTACACGGTGCGCCGCATTATGGATTCCAGACGGCGGGGCCGGGGTTTCCAGTATCTCGTGGACTGGGAGGGGTATGGGCCTGAAGAGAGGAGTTGGATTCCTCGGCGTCAGATCCTTGATGCTGACCTCCTTCGTGACTTCTACCGCCTCCATCCTGGCGCTCCGGGTAGTCCGCCCGGTGGCGTTCGTCGGAGGGGGGGTACTGTCATGAACCCTGCGTCCTGAGTCGGTTCCTGCCTGTGTTGCCAGTTTTCTGCCCTGAATCTCCTGTTCCTGTAGGTTCTTGAACGCTCCCTGCCTGGTTGCCGGGCGACGTTGCTAGGCGGGAGATCTCCCGATTACCCGCACCTGCATCTCATCAGCGATCTGCACACCTGGTCCTGATCATCACCCTTCATAAGCTCTGACCTGACATCCATTCCCTGCCGGATCGTTAGCCATAAACAGTATGTTTTGCCAGAGTATCAGCCTCAGAGTACTAGCGTTAGTTTTGTTGTTTTTTGCACCTTGTTGACCTGCCTTGTACTTACCTCCGTTTGTTCTGTCTACAGTCATTCTCCCGGAACCTTCACCCAACCCCTGCCGTGCCATCAGTTCATCTGCCACTTCACCACCACCTACTCATCTCCGCCACCCGCTCCGTCTCCTGGACTATTCTGCATCTTTTATCTGTAATAAACACTCTCATTCGTTCAACTCACCTTGTCCTGGTCTGCTTCTGGGTTCGGTCTTTGAGAACCGTGACACACTCTCCTCTCCCCTCATGTGCTCGAGAGAAAAATGTGTTCTGATCGTAAAACATTTCAAAATGCAATTGCGGGAAAAACACAGCTTTGGAAGCTTCGTCCCCTTGTCCCTGTCGAAGAGAGAAGGGCCTCAGCTTTCTGTAGGTACATTCAATATTCAGCTCAATAGCAACTATTTTACAACCAAGATATTTTATATGGCCATTGCGAGGGCATAGGCCTTTAGAACTTTACATGGACTGTTGGATGAACACATTTTATTTACATTTTAATTTAACCTTTATTTAACTAGGCAAGTTAGTTAAGAACAAATTCTTATTTACAATGACGGCCTACCAAAAGGCAAAAGGCCTCCTGCGGGGACGTGGGATTAAAAATAAAAGATTTAATACAAATATAGGAAAAAACACACATCACGACAAGAGAGACACCACAACACTACATAAAGAGAGACCTAAGACAACAACATAGCATGGCAGCAACACATGAAAACACAGCATGGTAGCAACACAACATGACAATAACATGGTAGCAACACAACATGGCAGCAGCACAACATGGTAGCTGCACAAAACATGGTACAAACATTATTGGGCACAGACAACAGCACAAAGGGCAAGAAGGTAGAGACAACAATACATCATGCGAAGCAGCCACAACTGTCAGCAAGAGTGTCCATGATTGAGTCTTTGAATGAAGAGATGGAGATAAAACTGTTCAGTTTGAGTGTTTTTTGCAGCTCGTTCCAGTCGCTAGCTGCAGCGAACTGAAAAGAGGAGCGACCCAGGGATGTGTGTGCTTTGGGGATATTTAACAGAATGTGACTGGCAGAACAGGTGTTGTATATGGAGGATGAGGGCTGCAGTAGGTATCTCAGATAGGGGGGAGTGAGGCCTAACACATGGCTATTAGCAGAGGGTATTATATTTAGAGTTAGCGATCTAGTTCATGTGTTTTGTGTTTCCACTTCCTCAGGTGTTGAACCCCAAATTAATTATCCCATGATATTAGTTAGTGCTATTTTGTCCTATTTTGACAGTAAATATAGCAACTATAGTCTAATTGTCAACCCAACATTCATGACAATAACTGGATTAGGTTGCACAAAATATCTTGAGTCATGCATTCCTGCTTGGACAAGTTATATAAAAATAAAAATAAACGTATTTATTGGATAAAAGTTCAAGTTGTATAAATGTTAGTGGCACCAGTGACACCAGGGAAACATTTGGGTCTGGAGCCCTGTACTAGTCATTAACCCTTAGGGTAGGCATTGATTCAGGGAGAACACATATCAGTCCCTCCACGATTCCACAACCTGTGATAACAAACTTTTAGGAAAAAAACTAAATCCCCTGCATATTATGCAAGGGCTTGCAAATTTCACCAATTTCCACATAAAAAAAGTTACATCATTCCAATATTATTGCATAAAACTGAACCCATCACCACAGTACAAAAAGAGGGCTCGCAATTTCAACCATTCACTGCACATTTACCGCATAATATGGATCAATCAATCATTGCATATTGCCATGCAAAATGTCAGAATTGCTGCATTTTCGCTCAGTGATGTGGGCTGGTGTGGATAAAATGCCAGGGCTGAATTCTTGTCCCAGTCCGCCCCTGGTTGTTGCAGCAGTCAGAGTTGCAATGGTGATGCAACCCTCCCCTCAGCCCTATACAGTATATGCTGACACTAGGCCAAGTGATGGGTTGGAGGGCGGAGGAGAGAGTGAATGTATCACACACCTTGTTTGTTGTGGCTGAGGAGGTGTAGAAAAAGAGACCATGCCCTGGGGTGTTTGGGATGGGGCAAAGAGGGGGAAGGGAGAGAGGTGGAGGATTCTCTTCTAGATAAATGATTGTCGCTCCTTCAGTTGGACTATTGAAGAGACAGGACTTTAAATCCCTGAAGTGGAGACGATTGTTAAACGTAAAAAATATTAATTAAATAAATGTTCCACCGACAACTTAGATGTACATCTTATTTGAGGTTCATGCATACACACACACACATACACACACGTTTGTTAACCTATCCTTGTCGGGACCAAACAATTGATTCCCATTCAAAATCCTATTTTCCTTAACCCCTAACCCTAAACCTTAACCCTTAACTTAACCCTATCCTTAACCCTTAACCTAACCTTAACCCTAACCCTAACCCTAACCCTAACCCTAACCTTAACCTTGACCCCTAACCCTTAACCTAACCCTAACTCCTAAACCTAACCACTAACCCTAATTCTAACCCTAACCCTAAACTTAGCTTAAAATAGCCTTTTTCTTTGTGGCGAAATGTCCCCAATTTTCCTTGTTTTACTTTTGTTGTGATTTACTTCTGGTCCCCACAAGGATAGTAAAACCAAAAACACACAGTGAGTGTGGTGTCTGTGAGGCTTGGTGTGATTGATAGGGAGTGGTGAGGAGAGGAAGTGAGGGTTGAAAGAACACTCAGGTGGTGTTAACGGCTGATTGACAGGTTGGCCCCACCCTCGCTGACACTCAGACAGACAGAAGACAACCTTAACCCGTTAGCCTCCACAAACAAGACACAATGGGTTGTCTCCTTTACTCACACATCTTTATTTTTTCACTTTTGTATTCCTTTCTTCGCTTGCTCTCTCTTTTTCTCAATTCTCGCCCCCTCTCTCACTGTCTGTCTCTCTCTTCGCTCTTTCACTCTCTCCCTCTCCCTATCTCTCTTCCTCTCTCTTTATCTCTCTCTCTCCCTCCCTCCTCTCTCTCTCTCTCTCTCTCCCTCTCTCTCTCTCTCTCTCTCTCTCTGATGACTGGTGTTGAGTTCAATCTTCCATCTGGTCTCTCTTCACTTCTCTTGTTTCTCTAGAGTGTTTCTGCTGATCCCTGGGTTTCCCCGCCGCTCCCAAGGGGTGACTGGGTGTGTGTCTCTGTGTCAGTGTGTGTGTATGAACAAGTTATAGTGTGCATCTGTATATGTGAGTGCCTTGAGTCTTCGTGTGTTTGTGTCTTTGTGTGTGCATGAATGTGTGTATGTGAGTGCGTTTGTAAGCATGTGTGTGCATGCTTGTCAATATGTGTGCTTGCTTTCGTGCGTGCGTACGAGTGCACGTGAATGTGTGTGTGTGTGTGTGTGTGTCCGAGAGATAGGCCAGGTGTCTGCTCTTTGTGGGTTGTCTGTCAGTGGTGTTAGGGCAGGGGTGTGGAGTGAGAGTAGGGCTGGGGCCGGGGAACTGTGACCGGACCGGCTGGGAGAAATTCCTGCCATTCCCCAGGATCTGCCTGGGATAAAAGCGCCACAGCACACCTGGGATACACAGACATGGGCTCAACACACACACACACACCTCTCTGCACCAATTAACGTGACCTGTAAAAAAGGAACCTGAATGCACCTAGACACCACCCTTCTCTCTATCAATCCTTTTTATTGTTCCAAACAAACAGTTTCTAAAAAGACGTGCATGTCAGGTCACATAGATTATAACCAGTAAGAGTATGGTTACACACACACACACAGACACACACACACTTCTACCCCCTCTAAAAGGGATTGAAAGCGTGGTAAGGGTCTGTTTGTGTGATCAGAGGCCCACGGCAGACTGTCATCTGTCATCACCTGAGTCGATGGAAGCCATCAGCCAGCCTGCCTGAGAAAACACCACAGACATCCAAATATAACTAACTAATACATGATACCAGAGACATCCAGACAGAACTAACTAATACATGAAACCAGAAACATCCAGACAGAACGAACTAATACATGATACCAGAGACAACCAAACAGAACTAACTAATACATAATACCAGAAACATCCAGACAGAACTACCTAATAGCACAGATGGACAGGGACAGAGGTAGAGAGGAAGGGAGGGTGGAGAGAAGGAGGAGAGTAGAGGGAGAGAGAGTGGGGGAGATCTATTTGTTTTTATTGCATATTTACAGTGCCTAAGAAAATAGCTGAAAGAAGGAGAGACTAGCTTACCCAAGTAAGCCAAACTTCATATCACCAGAGATGGTTACGGAGTTTGATAGAGGGTAGAGAGATCGGGTGGGGGGGAATATACTTGTGCCACGTTTAAAAATGTAACTACATTTTTCCATATCAAATTAATTTGCCCTACAAGTATAATTTCAATGCAAGTTAAGTGACATGAGATACATAAAGTGTTTTGTTTGTCATAAGTGAAATACACATACCATTGTAGGATAGGGTGGTGGTTTAGAGTTGGGAGCTTATGTCTTTGATATTGAGCAAGTGTTTACATGTACTTTACACTCCTCCTGTTCTCTTGTTATTTCTTCCCTCTCTCCCTCCCCCCTCCGTCCCTTTGTCTGTGTGTGTGTGTGAAGTTTTGAGCCGTTGGAATGCTGACACACACACACACACACACAGGGAGTGTGAAAGGCTTGGCAGACTTCAAAGCCCAGGTAGCTGACAGGTAGAAGTGGGGGGCGATAAGTCCGGCGGATCACAATAGCCCCACTGCACACCTGTGCTGTATGAAGAGGCACTGGCGTGGAGAGACACACATATCCTATTCATATCCCTCTCTACTCATGCATGTTACACACACATATCCTATTCATATCCCTCTCTACTCATGCGTGTTACACACACACATACCTACACGCACACACTCACAGGTACAGTACATGAACACACGGACACACGGACCCATTCATGTTCTTCTCTACTTATGCTTAAAGACAGGCCCGCAGTGATCCCCCTTTTCTCCCACCCTAACCCCTGACCTCTATACCTGCAGGTGTTGGGGTCTTTGTCTGGGGACATGTGAGAGCAGCCCCTAGAGTTGTGACAAACTCTCAGACCCCACATCTCTCTCTGGTGTTGGGGGCTCAGGTGAGGGGGCGCACACACACACACACACAAGCACACACTCTTACCCTACCGTGTGTGTGTGCCACGTACACATAGATACCATTCCCTGTGTTGGTTAAGTTGGTAGAACCTTTTCAGACAACTGGCTTTCAGTGAAGGAGGGTCAGTGTTTTGTCTGATATGGAGCCCAAGGACAGACAAGCCTGAGGGAGAGACAGAGAAAGATAAAGAAAGAGATATAGGGGAGGGAGTTACCATGCCCTGCCCTTGTGTTGGGGTGGGTGTGGGAGAGGGAGAGAGAGATGGATAAGCCAAAAGGGTGTATTGATCCTACATACATGGTACAGTTGTGTGTGTGTGTGTGTGTGTGTGTGTGTGTGTGTGTGTGTGTGTGTGTGTGTGTGTGTGTGTGTGTGTGTGTGTGTGTGTGTGTGTGTGTCTGTGTCTGTGTCTGTGTGTTTGTGTTGTGTGTGTGTGTCTGCTTGGCTTAGTACATATACATTTGTGTATCCTCATGTTTGTTTTAAGTGACAGTCCCATTAACACAAATTTGTCAAATGAAAGAGAGGAAAGGGGTGGGGAATGCGTCGACCCCTCTGAGCCTCTTATCTGAGGGCACGCACGCGAGCGAGGTGGGGAGTGGTCCAATCAATTCCTGTTTTTGTTGCCGGGCCGTCCCGTCCCCTTGGCGACCTAGTGGCACATGCACCCCTTTCCGTGCCCTCTTCAAAGGAGTGGGGACTCCACAGGAAGTTGGTTTAAAGCTTGGTAGAGGGAATCAGTCCATTTCCTACTGGACACTCATTAGAGCGCTGGCCACAGGCCAACTACCAATGGGATGCCTGGGATGTCAACTGCACTGGACATTTTTTCCCCCTTTGTCCTCTTATTCTCTCTTTCTTCATTATCTTCTTTGATTTCCTCTCTTCTTTTCCTAACCCCTTTCTTATCATCCACTGTATTTTTTCATTTTATTCATCTCCTTCTTGATTCATCACTTTCTTTTTCTCCATCCTCTCTCATCTGTCCATCATTTTATGTTTCTCTTCCATCTGTCTTTCTTCCTGGTTTTCTGTCACGACTTCCTCCGAAGCTGCCTCCCCTCCTTGTTCGGGCAGGCTTCGGCGTTCGTCGTCACCGGCCTTCTAGCCACTGCCGCTCCATATCTCATCATTCCATTTGTCTTGTCTTGTCAATTACACACACTTGGTTCATATTCCCCTCATTAGTACATGTATAAGTGTTCCCTCTGCCCCCTTGTCCTTGTGGATGATTGTTTCATGTGAGATGAGTGTAGCTCGGTGGAGCTACCTGTACTTTGTATTACCGGGGTATATTTTCTCCGTGTGCCTGTATTTGTTTCAGTGCGCCTGTTTTGCGCACTGGACTGTTGACGCTATCCAGCGTAACTGTGTACTACGGAATAAACTCTGTATTCTGTGATTTACCCTCCTGCGCCTGACTCCTTCAAATCACACTCTCACATTTTCAGTGAATAGCCTAGTGCTGTGGCCTATCTATCATTTCTTCTTTAGAGGGTCAGGCTATACACTTGTTCACCTGCTCTGAGTTAGGTTGTTCTTGTGGTCAACAGGGTGGCAGCCGGCAGAGTTGGTATAGGCCTGTCTCTCTGTCTCTCTGTGTCTCAGTCAACACTGTTAGATGGGCCACAGTACATTTCTGTCTGCCTGTCATTCTCTGAGTCGATTATTATTGGCTATCTTCAGGAGCCTAACATCTGTCTGTGGTCGACATCTGACCAGGCCTTAGTGTTGATGTAGCTGGCAAGGTAATAGTAGGTAGACTTTAGTCAGCCCAGAGGGTTCTGGTTCCTAGACGCTGTGGTTTGGTCCCCTTTCCAGTGTTGTTCAGTGGGTTTTCCAGTTCAAGTCCAAGTTTATTATACCCACATTGCATTCAACATATACTACAATCCATGGTCATATACCGTAATATATAAATATCTAATGACTTCTGAATTAATTAATTAATTAAAAGCTTTTAATTGAGGAATATACCTGTATCTTGGAAGTCAATCTGTCTTGGATGTAAGTGAAAGGAGGTTGGCCTAGGCTGTGTGTTTAGCTGTGTGTGATCTCCATTGGGTTTTTAAAGGTCGGGGGCAAACCTTGGGGAGTCATCTAGGCACACGTTCACATCACACCCCACCGCCCCCGTCTCTCTGTTCCAGCGCTCATCTCGTTCATAAAAGGGTTAACGAGATCTGTCATCACCCCACACACACCGTTTATTATCAGAGGGGTCCTTCCTGTGTCGGGTAAAAATAATCAGGCAGTTCCACATATGTATATGTCCACTGGGGTCCTCGGAGGTCCCAGAATCCTTTGGGGTAGCGTCGGGGCAGTATAGGGGAGTTTGAGGAAGTGAATCATAGTTACCATCATCTCCAGTCCCCTCACTCTACCCCAACACACCACATTTTGGTTTGTATTGCGCCCATAACCATTCCTTTAACTTTATTCTGCTCTTCTCATCCTACAGCCTCCATCCCAAGAAAGTTGTCCATTGGACTCCAAATCAAATAAAATAAAATAAAATTGTATTGGTCACATGTGCCGAATACAACAGGTGCAGACATTACAGTGAAATGCTTACTTACAGCCCTTAACCAACAGTGCATTTATTTTTAATAAAAAAAGTAAAATAAAACAACAACAAAAAAGTGTTGAGAAAAAAAAGAGCAGAAGTAAAATAAAATAACAGTAGGTTGGCTATATATACAGGGGGGTACCAGTGCAGAGTCAATGTGCGGGGGCACCGGCTAGTTGAGGTAGTTGAAGTAGAGAAGGCAGGCCCAGGACATAGTGGTGGAGAACAATGGAGACAGAGCTCCCACAACATCAGCAGAGCTGGGGCACGGTGGAGAAGATGGCCAGAAACTGACAGAAGTGGAGAGCCTTTGTTGCTGCCCTATGTTCCAGCCGGCGTGACAGGGTCCTGTTCTCGTCTACTCTTTAACACATTGGTTCCCTACTGTCCATCTATCTCCGACCTATTGACCTTCTGTCTAACTGGATTGACCAACAATGCCCCAATACTAGCCTCTATTGACACGACACATCGCATGCTTAGATGCCCCCCATCCCATTACTCCCCCCCTCCCCCCCAAGTCTAACTTGTACCCTCAAGTGACCGTCTACCCTCAGTCTGACCCCCCTCTCCTTGTCAATCCCCCTCGTAGTGAGAAAGAGGCAAGGAATGCCAGTGGCAGACATTTAGTGCACATGTCAGCACACACACACACACACACACACACACAGAAGCTCTCCCAAAAGGGAGAAAGCGCATGTAGGCCAATGTCAGTGTTCGGAGAAGGAAAATATTTTCATTGCGAGTGTATCTCTATATATGTCAACAATCTGAAAGGGCGCTGGGTGGAGATGCTTGGTTCCCAGGAGGACTCTGGCCTCAGGTTGGGGTAGGGGGGATGGAGGGGGTAGATAGGGTGGTGTTGGGTGAACAGGAGGAGGGGTGTATAGGTTGTTCCCAGATACAGGGAACATGTTGTGTGTCAACACCTCTACTCTGACAGATAGAGGAGGGCAGTCTGTGACAGAGGAGAGATAGGGAAGCAGACACAGGTGAACTTCCCCATAATCTATTTCCCTACTGCACTATGAAAAGTGTGTGTGTGTGTGTGTGTGTGTGTGTGTGTGTGTGTGTGTGTGTGTGTGTGTGTGTGTGTGTGTGTGTGTGTGAACTGTGCTCTATCCACAAAGGGTCCCATGGTGTTTTCATAACAGTCCCTCCTACAACAGCCCAGCAGTGTGTATCTCTGATATAGGCATTTTATTCTCAAAGCATCTCAGTTGATATGGTCTCCGCTGATATTCTATTCTCTCTCAGGCTTGTAAGCACAACCATTTGCTAGGTACTCACCAATTTAATTCCAAAAAGTACCACACACATTGTTGTAGTAAATACCTGGCAAATACCATGTTGACAGGATTGTGAGAGAGTTTTACCACCAATAGACTAGAGACTATAGGAGATGTAGGGGAAGGACTCAACCTGAATAAACTACTACTATCTTTTGATATCCCATTACCTGTCATAATGTGTACACAACACTGTCATAATATTGATAATATCCCTGTCTTAACATACAACAGTAAATAACCTACAGTGCTATACATATACTACACCAACAGACATAGACCTTGATGATTTAAATGGCTCTCATCTCAAGCCTCACAATAGTGTTGGGTTCACATGATGAGAGATAGGTGGTAGACCAAGGTTTCAGCCTTGAGCCCCCAAGGAAAACATATAGGGAACAGAGGGTCCTCTGTCTGGCCAGATGTCTGCAGCCACCGCCACAAACACACACACACATACACACATACACACACACATCAATTGAAACGCTGAGGAGTAAGGAGGCAGTCGTCTTTGGAACCTATATTAACCCAGGGAGTAATGAACCTATATTAACCCAGGGAGTAATGAACCTATATTAACCCAGGGAGTAATGACCCTATATTAACCCAGGGAGTAATGAACCTATATTAACCCAGGGGGTAATGAACCTATATTAACCCAGGGAGTAATGAACCTATATTAACCCAGGGAGTAATTAACCTATATTAACCCAGGGAGTATTGACCCTATATTAACCCAGGGAGTAATGAACCTATATTAACACAGGGAGTAATGAACCTATATTAACACAGGGAGTAATGAACCTATATTAACCCAGGGGGTAATTGTCACGATCGTCGTAGGAGTGAGTAGACCAAGGCGCAGCGTGTGAAACAAACATGACTTTATTTAATTAAAGTACTAACAAAACACGACTCGTGAAGTCCACGGTTAACAATACCGACACGGAACAAAAACCCACAACACCCAAGGGAAAACATACAGTTTAAATATGGCTCCCAATCAGAGACAACCCACAACAGCTGACACTCGTTGCCTCTGATTGGGAGCCACTCTGGCCAACATAGACATACACAACCTAGAACACCCAACATAGAAAATGAACACACAGAATGAACACACCCTGGCTCAACATATAGAGTCCCAGAGCCAGGGTGTGACAGTACCCCCCCCCTAAAGGCGCGGACTGCGACCGCGCCTCAACAAAACCCCAAACAGGGGAGGGCTGGGTGGGCATTCCTCCTCGGAGGCGGCTCCGGCTCCGGCCTTGACCACCACCCTTCCATAATTCCCCCGTAGCGCCCCTGGTCCGGTCTGACCCCGCTGGCTGGATCTGGACTGGACATTGACGGAGCGGATTGCTTACGCTCCGTTGTGGAGCAGCTGACCGGTCTTACCAGGCTGACGACTCGCACCCCGGGCTTGGTGCGAGTAGCAGGAACGGGCTGAACCAGTCTGACGACTCGCACCCCTGGCTTGGTGCGAGTGGCAGGAACGGGCTGGACCAGGCTGACGCCGCACACCGTAGGCTTGGTGCGTGGAGCAGGGACAGGCCGGACAGGGCTGGCGACGCACCCAGTAGGCTTGGTGCGTGGAGCAGGGACAGGCCGGGCTGGGCTGGCGATGCACACCGTAGGCTTGGTGCGTGGAGCAGGGACAGGCCGGACAGGGCTGGCGACGCACACCGTAGGCTTGGTGCGTGGAGCAGGGACAGGCCGGACAGGGCTGGCGACGCACACCGTAGGCTTGGTGCGTGGAGCAGGAACAGGCCGGGCAGGGCTGACGACGCACACCGTAGGCTTGGTGCGTGGAGCAGGAACAGGCCGGGCAGGGCTGACGACGCACACCGTAGGCTTGGTGCGTGGAGCAGGGACAGGCCGGACAGGGCTGGCGACGCACACCGTAGGCTTGGTGCGTGGAGCAGGAACAGGCCGGGCAGGGCTGACGACGCACACCGTAGGCTTGGTGGGTGGAGCAGGAACAGGCCGGGCAGGGCTGACGACGCACACCGTAGGCTTGGTGCGTGGAGCAGGGACAGGCCGGACAGGGCTGGCGACGCACACCGTAGGTTTGGTGCGTGGAGCAGGAACAGGCCGGGCAGGGCTGACGACGCACACCGTAGGCTTGGTGCGTGGAGCAGGGACAGGCCGGACAGGGCTGGCGACGCACACCGTAGGTTTGGTGCGTGGAGCAGGAACAGGCCGGGCTGGGCTGTCGACGCACACCGTAGGCTTGGTGCGTGGAGCAGGGACAGGCCGGACAGGGCTGGCGACGCACACCGTAGGTTTGGTGCGTGGAGCAGGAACAGGCCGGGCTGGGCTGACGACGCACACCGTAGGCTTGGTGCGTGGAGCAGGGACAGGCCGGACAGGGCTGGCGACGCACACCGTAGGTTTGGTGCGTGGAGCAGGAACAGGCCGGGCTGGGCTGTCGACGCACACCGTAGGCTTGGTGCGTGGAGCGGGAACAGGCCGGACAGGGCTGGCGACGCACACCGTAGGCTTGGTGCGTGGAGCAGGAACAGGCCGGGCTGGGCTGTCGACGCACACCGTAGGCTTGGTGCGTGGAGCGGGAACAGGCCGGGCTGGGCTGTCGACGCGCACCGTAGGTTTGGTGCGAGTGGCAGGAACAGGCCGGGTCGGGCTGGCGACGCGCACCATAGACTTGGTGCGGGTGGCAGGAACAGGCCGGACCGGGCTGGCGACGCACACCGTAGGCTTGGTGCGTGGAGCAGGGACAGGCCGGGCTGGGCTGTCGACGCACACCGTAGGCTTGGTGCGTGGAGCAGGGACAGGCCGGACCGTACTGGGAACACACACCACTGGCTTTAAACGGGGATCAGGAACGGGCCGGACCGGACTGGCAATACACCTCAGTACCTCTCGCCGTGCCTCTATGACTTCCTTCCCTCCTCTCGCCAATGGCTCCCGTAACCCGGTGGCCTTCTCTCCTCGTCTCCTATTTCGCCCTGTGGCAGCCTCCTGCTGCCCAGTCGCCCACGCCGTGTGCCCCCCCCTAAAAAATTATTGGGGGTGCCTCTCGTCCGTCCGACGATGGCACTGCTGACGCCGCTGCTCCTCTCCTGCCTGGGTCTCCCCCTTCATAGCCCTCCGGTACCGGACGGCCTCCTCCTCGGTAATCTGCCCCCAACCGAGGAGGACATCCACCAGCGTCACCTCCTGCGTGTGTTCCTGGACACGCTGCTTGGTCGTTGTATGGTGGGTTTTTCTGTCACGATCGTCGTAGGAGTGAGTAGACCAAGGCGCAGCGTGTGAAACAAACATGACTTTATTTAATTAAAGTACTAACAAAACACGACTCGTGAAGTCCACGGTTAACAATACCGACACGGAACAAAACCCACAACACCCAAGGGAAAACATACAGTTTAAATATGGCTCCCAATCAGAGACAACCCACAACAGCTGACACTCGTTGCCTCTGATTGGGAGCCACTCTGGCCAACATAGACATACACAACCTAGAACACCCAACATAGAAAATGAACACACAGAATGAACACACCCTGGCTCAACATATAGAGTCCCAGAGCCAGGGTGTGACAGTAATGAACCTATATTAACACTGGGAGTAATGAACCTATATGAACCCAAGGAGTAATGAACCTATATTAACCCAGGGAGTAATGAACCTATATTAACACAGGGAGTAATGAACCTATATTAACACAGGGAGTAATGAACCTATATTAACACAGGGAGTAATGAACCTATATTAACCCTATCTGTAATGTGTCTGTAGCATGACCCTGAGTATGCTTTAACCCTGAGTATGCTTGTCACGGTTTCGGCCGAGGCTGCCTCTCTCCCTTGTTCGGGCAGGCTTCGGCGTTGCGTCGTCTCCGAATTCTAGCTGCCACCGATTGATGTTTCATGTTCGTTTGCTTTTGTCTGTTTGTTTCTACACCTGTTTCTGTTTTGTAGTAATTAGTGTCCTATAAGTTTCTCGTTGTGTTTGTCTTGTGTTGTGTGTGATTGTTACCGTCAGTCTGTGTATTGCTCGGTTGAGCGTTATTTTCTCCACTGTTTGCTGGAGCGTTCGTTGCACTTGTGTGTGCACTTATTTCATCCTGACGCACCTGTTTGTGCGCATTGTCTTTTCGCCTTCGTGCGTATTTTGCTGTCAGGCTTATTTCGTCCTGTTGCCTGTGTTTAGGCAGGAATACAGCTTTTTTGGAATTCAGTCTGCTTCCTGCGTTTGATTCCTACACCACACCTACAACACGACCTGACAGAATCACACACCTTACAGTATGGAATCAGCAGGAGCCGAAGCAGCACATTCAAGACTGGAAACCCAGGTTCGGGAACAGCAAGAGCAGCTCCTGCAGATGGGGGCCGCCCTGCAGGAGGTGATGACCACCCTCCGAGGCTGGGGTCCGCCTCCACCGCCAGCCGCCCTGCCAGCACCATCGGCCAGCCCACCCAGTCCAGCGCCGGAACCTCGCGGAGTCCGACTATCTCTCCCGAGGTCCTACGACGGGACCGCAGCTGGGTGTCAGGGATTCCTGCTCCAGGTAGAGCTGTACCTGGCCACAGTACATCCGGCACCTTCAGGGCATGAGAGCGTGTCCGCCCTGATCTCCTGCCTGGCTGGTAAAGCGTTGGAGTGGGCCAACGCGGAGTGGAGGAAGATCGACGCCACGACTATTACATACACCGAGTTCTCCCGCCGCTTTAGGGCGGTGTTCGACCATCCCCGGAGGGGAAAGCGGCGGGGGAGCGTCTGGTCTTCCTCAGGCAGGGGAGGAGGAGTGCCCAGGAATTCGCACTCGAATTCCGTACTCTAGCGGCAGATGCAGGGTGGAATGAGCGGGCCCTCATCGATCTATACCGATGTAGCCTCAGAGAGGACGTCCGTCGGGAGCTGGCCTGTAGGGACACCAGTCTCACTTTCGACCAGCTGGTCGACATGTCAATCAGGTTAGATAACCTATTGGCTACCCGCGGACGTCCTGAGGGGGGTCCGTCCATTCCATCCTCCAGCGCATCCGAGCCGTGTCCTATGGAGCTCGGGGGCGCTGGCGCTAGAGATAGGAGGAGTCGGCAGACTAGGGGGTCCATCCACTGCACCAACTGTGGTCGGGGAGGACACACCGCGGCTAGGTGCTGGGGATGGCCTCCTAGGGGAGATGACGACAGGTCCCGCACTGGGGATTCCTTCCAGGTGAGTAGGCGCCCCACTCACCCAGAGCTCTCTGTTGCCCATTTCTGTATGCCTGTATGTTTTCCACAGGTAGCACCTCATGCCCAGCATAAGGCGCTGGTAGATTCAGGCGCAGCTGGGAATTTTATTGATAAAAAGTTTTGTTTAGCGTTAGGGATTCCCCTCATTCCTGTTGATGTTCCTTTTCCCGTTCACGCCCTAGATAGTCGTCCGTTGGGTACGGGCTTGATCAGGGAGGTCACGGCGCCACTTAGGATGTGTGCGCAGGGGGATCATCAGGAGATGATTCAGCTGTTCCTGATTGACTCTCCTGCGTATCCGGTGGTGCTGGGCATGCCCTGGTTGAGTACCCATAACCCAGTGATTTCGTGGCAGGAGAGGGCTCTGATGGAGTGGTCTGCTCAGTGTGTGGGTAGATGTTTGGGCGTTTCCGTAGGGGCTACCTCGGTGGAGAGTCCAAACCAGGTGCCCGCATTGCACATTCCACCTGAGTATGGGGATTTGGCTATCGCGTTTAGTAAGGCGAGGGCGACGCGGTTGCCACCCCATAGGCAGGGGGATTGTGCGATAAACCTTCAGGCAGGAGCTGCGCTCCCACGGAGTCATGTGTATCCTCTGTCTCAGGAGGAGAAGAAAGCTATGGAGATTTACATAGACGAATCGCTGAGACAAGGATACATACGGCCGTCCACTTCCCCCGCGTCCTCGAGTTTCTTTTTCGTGAAGAAGAAGGATGGTGGTTTCGCGTCCGTGCATCGATTACCGTGGTCTCAATCAGATTACGGTGAAGTATAGTTATCCACTCCCGCTGATTGCGCACCATGACTGAGTCGTTGCATGGGGCGCGTTTCTTCACGAAATTAGATCTCAGGAGCGCGTACAACTTGGTGCGCATCAAGAAGGATGATGAATGGAAAACAGCCTTTAGTACCACCTCGGGCCATTACGAGTATCTAGTCATGCCATACGGGTTGATGAATGCTCCAGTCGGTTTTCCAATCATTTGTGGATGAGATCTTCAGGGACATGCAGGGACAGGGAGTCGTTGTGTACATAGATGACATTCTCGTGTACTCACCTACCCGTGTCGAGCATGTGGCCCTGGTGCGCAGAGTGTTGCGGAGGCTGGTGGAGCACGACCTGTATGTGAAGGCAGAGAAGTGTCTGTTTTTCCAGGAGTCTATCTCCTTTTTGGGGTATCAGTTGTCCGCGTCAGGGGTGAAGATGGAGGTAGACCGAAGGCGTCGGCCGTGCGTAATTGGCAAACACCAACCACTGTGAAAGAGGTGCAGCAGTTTTTGGGGTTTGCGAATTACTACCGGAGGTTTATCCGGGGGTTTTGGGCAAGTGGCAGCTCCCATCACGTCTCTCTTGAAGGGGGTCCGGTGCGTCTGCAGTGGTCAGTCGAGGCGGACAGGGCGTTTGGGAGGCTGAAGGACCTGTTTACCTCGGCTCCGGTGCTGGCGCATCCGGATCCCTCTTTACCATTTCAGGTAGAGGTGGACGCGTCTGAGGCCGGTATTGGCGCCGTGCTTTCACAACGGTCAGGCGCGCCACCTAAACTCCGCCCCTGTGCCTTCTATTCCAAGAAGCTCAGCCCGGCGGAGCGAAATTATGACATAGGGGACAGGGAGCTGTTAGCTGTGGTGCAGGCCCTTAAGGTGTGGAGGCACTGGCTTGAGGGGGCTCAACACCCTTTCCTCATTTTGACGGACCACCGTAACCTGGAGTACATCCGGGCAGCGAGGAGGCTGAACCCTCGGCAGGCTAGATGGAGTATGTTTTTGACCCGTTTCTCTTTTAAGATCACCTACATCCCTGGGTCACAAAACGGGAAGGCAGATGCGCTGTCTCGGCTGTATGACGGGGAGGAGAGGTTCGTGGAGCCCACTCCCATACTGCCGGAGTCGTGTCTAGTGGCACCGGTGGTGTGGGAGCTCGATTCTGAGCTCGAGCGGGCATTACGCACCGACCCTAGTCCACCACAATGCCCGGAGGGTCGGAAGTATGTTCCGCTCGAGTGTCGGGATCGATTGATCTATTGGGCTCACACGTCACCCTCCTCTGGACACCCGGGTATCGGCCGGACAGTGCACTGTCTTAGTGCCAAATATTGGTGGCCCACGTTGGCCAGGGATGTGAGGGTTTATGTTTCCTCCTGCTCGGTGTGCGCCAGTGTAAGGCGCCTAGACATCTGCCTAGGGGTAAGTTACTGCCCCTGCCCGTTCCACAACGACCATGGTCCCACCTCTCGGTGGATTTTATAACTGACCTTCCCCTCTCTCAAGGGAATACTACCATCCTGGTCGTTGTGGACCGGTTCTCTAAGGCCTGTCGTTTGCTCCCCATGCCGGGTCTTCCTACTGCCCTGCAGACCGCCGAAGCTATATTCACCCATGTGTTCCGGCACTACGGGGTGCCCGAGGACATTGTGGCTGACCGAGGTCCCCAATTCACCTCCAGAGTCTGGAGAGCTTTTATGGAGCGTTTGGGGGTCTCGGTGAGCCTCACCTCGGGTTACCACCCGGAGAGTAATGGGCAGGTGGAACGCGTTAACCAGGATGTGGGTAGGTTTCTCAGAACGTACTGCCGGGATCGGCCGGAGGAGTGGGCGAGATATGTGCCCTGGGCCGAGATGGCACAGAACTCTCTCCGCCACTCCTCCACCCAACTAACCCCTTTTCAGTGTGTTTTGGGGTACCAGCCGGTTCTGGCACCATGGCATGAGAGCCAGATCGAGGCCCCCGCTGTGGATGAGTGGGTGCGGCGCTCGGAGGAGACGTGGGACGCTGCACACGTCCATCTGCAGCGTGCCATACGTCGACAGAAGACGAGCGCCCGACCTACACCGCAGTGAGGGGCCAGTGTACGCACCTGGAGATCGAGTCTGGCTCTCTGCCAGAAACCTGCCCCTCCGCCTGCCCTGTCGGAAGCTGGGTCGGCGGTTTGTAGGGCCATTTAAAGTCCTGAGAAGGTTGAACGAGGTATGTTATAGATTACAGTTACCAGTTGAGTATAAGTGTATTAACCCCTCGTTCCATGTGTCCCTTCTCAGGCCGGTGGTAGCAGGCCCACTCCAAGAACATGAGATCTTGGAGACCCCCGGCCCCGTTGGACATCGAGGGGTACCGGCGTACACCGTGAGATCCATCTTGGATTCTAGACGTCGGAGAGGGGGTCTTCAGTATCTAGTGGAGTGGGAGGGGTACGGTCCGGAGGAGCGGTGCTGGGTGCCGAGGAGAGACATCTTGGACCCGTCGCTCCTGACGGAATTCCATCGGGGTATCCGACGCGCCCTGCGCCGCGGCCTCCGGGTCGTCCCCAAGGCCGAGTCGGCGCGCGTCTGGAGCCGGCGTCAAGGGGGGTACTGTCACGGTTTCGCCGAGGCTGCCTCTCTCCTTGTTCGGGCAGGCTTCGGCGTTCGGCTGTCTCCGGAATTCTAGCTGCCACCGATTGATGTTTCATGTTCGTTTGCTTTTGTCTGTTTGTTTCTACACCTGTTTCTGTTTTGTAGTAATTAGTGTCCTATAAGTTTCTCGTTGTGTTTGTCTTGTGTTGTGTGTGATTGTTACCGTCAGTCTGTGTATTGCTCGGTTGAGCGTTATTTTCTCCACTGTTTGCTGGAGCGTTCGTTGCACTTGTGTGTGCACTTATTTCATCCTGACGCACCTGTTTGTGCGCATTGTCTTTTCGCCTTCGTGCGTATTTTGCTGTCAGGCTTATTTCGTCCTGTTGCCTGTGTTTAGGCAGGAATACAGCTTTTTTTGGAATTCAGTCTGCTTCCTGCGTTTGATTCCTACACCACACCTACAACACGACCTGACAATGCTTTAACCCTGAGTATGCTTTAACCCTGAGTATGCTTTAACCCTGAGTATGCTTTAACCCTGAGTATGCTTTAACCCTGAGTATGCTTTAACCCTGAGTATGCCTTAACCCTGAGTATGCTTTAACCCTGAGTATGCTTTAACCCTGAGTATGCTTTAACCCTGAGTATGCCTTAACCCTGAGTATGCTTTAACCCTGAGTATGCTTTAACCCTGAGTATGCTCTATTTGTATGACCAGCGTTTACAATAACACATGGGGAGATAGATGACATATGACAGACAGAAGATTCTGAATGCAAACATACAGTAGTGTGATATTATGCGGACATGTTGTCTTGTTGTTATACCATATACATATTGTGTATTATTGTCATAAACCGTATGCTAGCTTCAGGTACCACATGGGAGAGAGAGAGAGAGAGAGAGAGAGAGAGAGAGAGAGAGAGAGAGAGAGAGAGAGAGAGAGAGAGAGAGAGAGAGAGAGAGAGAGAGAGAGAGAGAGAGAGAGAGAGAGAGAGAGAGAGAGAGAGAGAGAGAGAGAGAGAGAGAGAGAGAGAGAGAGAGAGAGAGAGAGAGTTAGAGATTCTGTCAGACCTGGGCCCTGACAGTATATCTCAGTAAGACAAAAATAATGGTGTTTCAAAAAAGGTCCAGTTGCCAGGACCACAAATACAAATTCCATCTAGACACCGTTGTACTAGAGCACACAAAAAACTATACATACCTTGGCCTAAACTTCAGAGCCACAGGTAACTTCCACAAAGTTGTGAACAATCTGAGCGAGAAGGCAAGAAGGGCCTTCTACTTCATCAAAAGGAACATAACATTTGACATACCAATTAGGATCTGACTAAAAATACTTTAATCAGTTATACAGTCCTATGCAAATGTATTCATCCCCCTTGGCGTTTTTCCTATTTTGTTGCATTACAAACTGTAATTTAAATGGATTTTTATTTGGATTTCATGTAATGGACATACACAAAATAGTCCAAATTGGTGAAGTGAAATGAAAAATATTACTTGTTTCAAAGAATTATAAAAAATAAATAACGTGAAAGTGGTGCGTGCATATGTATTCACCCCCTTTGCTATGAAGCCCCTAAATAATAATAATAATAATAATAATAATAATAATAAAATAAATAAGATCTGGTGCAACCAATTACCTTTAGAAGTCACATAATTAGTTAAATAGAGTCCACCTGTGCGCAATCTAAGTGTTACATGAGCTGTCACATGATCTCAGTATATATACACCTGTTCTGAAAGGCCCCAGAGTCTGCAACACCCCTAAGCAAGGGGCACCACCAAGCAAGCGGCACCATGAAGACCAAGGAGCTCTCCAAACAGGTCAGGGACAAAGTTGTGGAGAAGTACAGATCAGTTGGGTTATAAAAAAAAAACAGAAACTTTGAACATCCCACGGAGCACCATTAAATCCATTATTTAAAAAATGGAAAGAATAGGGCACCACAACAAACCTGCCAAGAGAGGGCCGCCCACCAAAACTCACAGACTAGGCAAGGAGGGCATTAATCAGAGAGGCAACAAAGAGACCAAAGAAAACCCTGAAGGAGCTGCAAAGCTCCACAGCGGAGATTGGAGTATCTGTCCATAGGCCCACTTTAAGCCGTACACTCCACAGAGCTGGGCTTCACGGACGTGTGGCCAGAAAAAAGCCATTGCTTAAAGAAAAAAATAAGCAAACACGTTTGGTGTTCGCCAAAAGCCATGTGGGAGATTCCCCAAACATATGGAAGAAAGTACTCTGGTCAGATGAGACTAAAATTGAGCTTTTTGGCCATCAAGGAAAACGCTATGTCTGGCACAAACCCAACACCTCTCATCACCCCGAGAACACCATCCCCACAGTGAAGCATGGTGGTGGCAGCATCATGCTGTGGAGATGTTTTTCATCGGCAGGGACTGGGAAACTGGTCAGAATTGAAGGAATGATGGATGGTGCTAAATACAGGGAAATTCTTGAGGGAAACCTGTTTGAGTCTTCCAGAGATTTGAGACTGGGACGGAGGTTCACCTTCCAGCAGGACAATGACCCTAAGCATACTGCTAAAGCAACACTCAAGTGGTTTAAGGGGAAACATTTAAATGTCTTGGAATGACCTAGTCAAAGCCCAGACCTCAATCCAATTGAGAATATGTGGTATGACTTAAAGATTGCTGTACACCAGCGGAACCCATCCAACTTGAAGGAGCTGAAGCAGTTTTGCCTTGAAGAATGGGCAAAAATCCCAGTGGCTAGATGTGCCAAGCTTATAGAGACATACCCCAACAATGGCTCTACAAAGTATTGACTTTGGGGAGGGGTGAATAGTTAAGCATGCTCAAGTTTTCTGTTTTTTTTGTTTTTCTGTTTTTTCTGTTTGTCACACCCTGGCTCTGGGACTCTATATGTTGAGCCAGGGTGTGTTCATTCTATGTGGTTTATTTCTATGTTGGGGGTTCTAGTTTGTCGTTTTCTATGTTTGCCTTAGTGACTCCCAATCAGAGGCAACGAGTGTCAGCTGTTGGCTGGTTGTCTCTGATTGGGAAACATATTTAACTGTCTGTTTTTCACTTTGTGTTTGTGGGTTTTTGTTCCGTGTTCGGTCATTGTCACCGTGGACGTTACGAGTCGTTATTGTTTTGTTTCGTGCTTTAATTTAATAAATAACCATGTTCGTTCAACACGCTGCGCATTGGTCTACTTCTCTCCCTGACGATCGTGACAGAAAAACCCACCATACCAGGACCAAGCAGCGTGTCCAGGAGCAAGCAGCCTGGACATGGGAGGAGATATTGGACGGGAAAGGGTCCTGGACCTGGGAGGAGATCCTGGCCGGGATGGATCGCCGGACATTGAGTGAGACAGTTGAGAGGCGACGGAGAGAAGAGCAACGGCGTAAGCAGTGTCAGCGTCGGACGGTCGAGAGGCAACCCCAAAAAATTTTTAGGGGGGGGCACACGGCAGGGGCGACTGGGCAGCAGGAGGCTGCCACAGGGCGATTAGGTGAGGAGGCCACCAGGTTAAGGGGCTACTGGGCGCAGAGGGAGCAGGAGTTAGTGTTGCAGAGGATGGAGCTATTGGAGGCGATAAGGGAAAGGGTGAGAAATGAGGCACGGCGAGAGGAACTCGGTAGGCAGCTGAGGGGGCGGAGGGTTATGATGAAACCCAGTCCCGCTCCTCACACCAAGCAAGTGGTGTGCGTCACCAGTCCGGTCCGGCCCGTTCCTGCTTCCCGCACTAAGTGTACGGTGCACGTCGCCAGCCCAGCCCGGCCTGTTCCTGCCCCTCGCACCAAGCCTACGGTGTGCGTCGCCAGCCCGGCCTGGCCTGTTCCTGCCCCTCGCACCAAACCTACGGTGTGCGTCGCCGGCCCGGCCCGGCCCGTTCCTGCTTCCCGCACTAAGTGTACGGTGCGCGTCGCCAGCCCGGCCCGGCCTGTCCCTGCTCCACGCACCAAGCCTACGGTGTGCGTCGCCAGCCCAGCCCGGCCTGTCCCTGCTCCACGCACCAAGCCTACGGTGTGCGTCGCCAGCCCAGTCCGGCCTGTCCCTGCTCCACGCACCAAACCTACGGTGTGCGTCGCCAGCCCAGCCCGGCCTGTCCCTGCTCCACGCACCAAGCCTACGGTGTGCGTCGCCAGCCCAGCCCGGCCTGTCCCTGCTCCACGCACCAAGCCTACGGTGTGCGTCGCCAGCCCAGTCCGGCCCGTCCCTGCTCCACGCACCAAGCCTACGGTGTGCGTCGCCAGCCCAGTCCGGCCTGTCCCTGCTCCACGCACCAAGCCTACGGTGTGCGTCGCCAGCCCAGTCCGGCCTGTTCCTGCCCCTCGCACCAAGCCTACGGTGCGAGTCGTCAGCCTGGTTCAGCCCGTTCCTGCCACTCGCACCAAGCCAGGGGTGCGAGTCGTCAGTCCGGTGAGGCCCGTTCCGGCTCCACGCACCAAGCCAGAGGTGCGCGTCGTCAGTCCGGCACAACCCGTGCCTGGGTCATCGGTGCCAAATCAGGTACCGCTCAACTGCTCCACTAAGGAGCTGAAGCCTACCGCTCCTGCTACGTCCAGTCCAGCTCCAGCCAGCGGGGCCAGACCGGACCAGGGGCGCTATGGGGGGTTTGTTGGAGGGTGGTGGGCAAGCCCGGAGCCAGAACCGCCGCCGAGGAGGAATGCCCACCCAGCCCTCCCCTATTTTTCTCTGGTTGAGGCGCGGTCGCAGTCCGCGCCTTTAGGGGGGGGTACTGTCACACCCTGGCTCTGGGACTCTATATGTTGAGCCGGGGTGTGTTCATTCTATGTGGTTTATTTCTATGTTGGGGGGTTCTAGTTTGTTGTTTTCTATGTTTGTCTTAGTGACTCCCAATCAGAGGCAACGAGTGTCAGCTGTTGGCTGGTTGTCTCTGATTGGGAGCCATATTTAACTGTCTGTTTTTCACTTTGTGTTTGTGGGTTTTTGTTCCGTGTTCGGTCATTGTCACCGTGGACGTTACGAGTCGTTTATTGTTTTGTTTCGTGCTTTAATTTAATAAATAACCATGTTCGTTCAACACGCTGCGCATTGGTCTACTTCTCTCCCTGACGATCGTGACACTGTTCTTCAAAGTGGTAGGCATGTTGTGTAAATCAAATGATACAAACCCCCAAAAAATCCATTTTAATTCCAGGTTGTAAGGCAACAAAATAGGAAAAATGCCATGGGGGGTAAATACTTTCGCAAGCCACTGTACAGACTCAGTGAGCGTAGCCTTGCTATTGAGAGAGGCCGCCGTAGGCAGACCTGGCTCTCAAGAGGACACAGTTTATGTGCACACTGCCCACAAAATAAGGTGGAAACTGAGCTGCATTTCCTAACCTCCTGCCAAATGCATGACCATATTCGAGACACATATTTCCCTCAGTTTACACAGACTCACAAAGGATTAGAAAACAAATCCAATTGTGATATATTCCCATATCTATTGGGAGTGAAAGAGAGATGGTGTGTGGGCGAGAGGTTAGCTGGGAGGCAGTCAGGGGAAGCAGGAAGGGAACACACCTGTGTGTGATTTACAGCAGTCAAATACAATCTCACTCACCACACAAAGATACAACAATTTTTTCACATCGATACATAAATTCTAATCAGGCTAAATATGATGCCTTATTGAAATGCATAGTGATGGAGGTGGTAGCAGTTGCAATCAAAGCATGTGTGGCAGTGTTATGATGTAAGATGTGTTTCTGTTGAGATTTAGGAGGGGAGTGGACACTGAACAGCTCTTCAACCAGTGGGATTGGAGGTGCAGCCCAAAATCACATGAATCAGAAAAAGTAGGTGCAGCTCTCACTCAATTCTGCCGTTTGTTGAATCCTACCTTCCCTTGCTGTGGAATCAGAGTGACACTACTGATGGCGAATGGCGCCGGAGAAGATGGCTGCCGTTTTACAGCCCTCTAACCAATTCTACTATTATGTGTATTTTTTGGCGTTATTTGTCATTTATTCTGTACATAATGTTTCTGCCACCGTCTGTTATGACCAAAAAGAGCTTCTGGATATCAGAACAGCGATTACTCACCTCGTATTGGACGAAGATTTTTTCTTCAATGAGTCGGACGCGAAGGATATCCTACAGACACCCGACAAGGCCCAAATCACCGTCATTCGCATGAGAAAGAGACGGAGATATCGTGGACGTAGGTCGGGGTGCCTTGTAAGGATCCGACGGCGAGCGAGTGAACTGCCTCTTCCCATCAAACCTATTAGCCAATGTTCAATCATTTGAAAATAAGGTAGACGACCTAAGATTAATGTTATCCTACCAACGGGACATTAAAAACGGTAATATCTTATATTTCACCGAGTCGTGGCTGAACGACGACATTGATAACATACAGCTGGCGGGATATATGCTACATCGTCAGGATAGGACGGCTGACTCCGTTAAGACAAGGGGTGGCGGTCTGTGTATATTTGTAAACAACAGCTGGTGCAAAAAATCTAATACTAAGGAAGTCTCAAGGTTTTGCTCGCCTAAGGTAGAGTATCTCATGAGAAGCTGTAGACCACACTATTTACTAAGAGAGTTTTCTTCTATCTTTTTTGTAGCTGTCTATATACCACCATAAACCAATGCTGGCACTAAGACTGCACTCAATGAGCTGTATAAGGCCATAAGTAAACAGGAAAACGCTCATCCAGAGGCAGCGCTCCTAGTGGCCGGGGACATTAATGCAGGGAAACTTAAATCCGTTCTACCTCATATATACCAGCATGTTAAATGTGCAACCAGAGGAAAAAAAACTCTAGACCACCTTTACTCCACACACAGAGACGCATACAAAGCTCTCCCTCGCCCTCCATTTGGCAAATCTGACCATAACTCTATCCTCCTGATTCCTGCTTATAAGCAAAAACTAAAGCAGGAAGCACCAGTGACTCGGTTAATAGAAAAGTGGTCAGATGACGCAGATGCTAAGCTACAGGACTGTTTTGCTAGCACAGACTGGAATATGTTCCAGGATTCTTCAGATAGCATTGAGGAGTACGCCACATCAGTCACTGGCTTCAGCAATAAGTGCATCGATGACGTTGTCCCCACAGTGACCGTACGTACATACCCCAACCAGAAGCCATGGATTACAGGCAACATCCGCACTGAGCTAAAGGCTAGAGCTGCCGCTTTCAAGGAGCGGGCGCTTATAAGAAATCCTGCTATGCCCTCCGACGAACCATCAAATAGGCAAAGAGTCAATACAGGACTAAGATTGAATCGTAGTACACCGGTTTTGATGCTCGTCGGATGTGGCAGGGCTTGAAAACTATTACAGACTACAAAGGGAAGCACAGCCGCGAGCTGCCCAGTGACACAAGCCTACCAGACGAGCTAAATCACTTTTATGCTCGCTTCGAGGCAAGCAACACTGAAGCATGCATGAGAGCACCAGCTGTTCCGGATGACTATGTGATCACGCTCTCCGTAGCCGATGTGAGTAAGTCTTTTAAGCAGGTCAACATTCACAAGGCCGCAGGGCCAGACGGATTACCAGGATGTGTACTCCGAGCATGCGCTGACCAACTGGCAAGTGTCTTCACTGACATTTTCAACATGTCCCTGACTGAGTCTGTAATGCCAACATGTTTCAAGCAGACCACCATAGTCCCTGTGCCCAAGGACACTAAGATAACCTGCCTAAATGACTACCGACCCGTAGCACTCACGTCTGTAGCCATGAAGTGCTTTGAAAGGCTGGTCATGGCTCACATCAACACCATTATCCCAGAAACCCTAGACCCACTCCAATTTGCATACCGCCCCAACAGATCCACAGATGATGCAATCTCTATTGCACTCCACACTGCCCTTTCCCACCTGGACAAGAGGAACACCTACGTGAGAATGCTATTCATTGACTCCGGCTCAGCGTTCAACACCATAGTGCCCTCAAAGCTCATCACTAAGCTAAGGATCCTGGGACTAAACACCTCCCTCTGCAACTGGATCCTGGACTTCCTGATGGGCCTCCCCCAAGTGGTAAGGGTAGGTAACAACACATCTGCCACGCTGATCCTCAACACGGGGGCCCCTCAGGGGTGTGTGCTCAGTCCCCTCCTGTACTCCCTGTTCACCCATGACTGCATGGCCAGGCACGACTCCAACACCATCATTAAGTTTGCCAACGACACAACAGTGGTAGGCATAATCACCGACAATGATGAGACATCCTATAGGGAGGAAGTCAGAGACCTGGCCATGTGGTGCCAGGATAACAACCTCTCCCTCAACGTGATCAAGACAAAGGAGATGATTGTGGACTACAGGAAATAAAAGAGGACTGAGCACGCCCCCATTCTCATCGACGGGCTGTAGTGGAACAGGTTGAGAGCTTCAAGTTCCCTGAAAACATTTGGCATGGGTCCTCAGATCCTCAAAAAGTTCTACAGCTGCACCATCGAGAGCATCCTGACTGGTTGCATCACTGCCTTGTATGGCAACTGCTTGGCCTCCGACCGCAAGGCACTACAGAGGGTAGTGCGTACGGCCCAGTACATCACTGGGGCCAAGCTTCCTGCCATCCAGGACCTCTATACCAGGCGGTGTCAGAGGAAGGCCCTCAAAATTGTCAAAGACTCCAGCCACCCTAGTCATAGACTGTTCTCTCTGCTACCGCATGGCAAGCGGTACCGGAGTGCCAAGTCTAGGTCCAAAAGGCTTCTCAACAGCTTCTACCCCCAAGCCATAAGACTCCTGAACAGCTAATCATGGCTACCCGGACAATTTGCACTGCCCCCCCACCCCCACCCCGTCCCCCTTTTTTTACTCTGCTGCTACTCTGTTTATTATTTATGCATAGTCACTTTAACTCTACCCACATGTACATTTACCTCAATTACCTCGACTAGCCGGTGCCCCCGCACATTGACTCTGCACCGGTACCCCCCTGTACAGTGGGGAAAAAAAGTATTTAGTCAGCCACCAATTGTGCAAGTTCTCCCACTTAAAAAGATGAGAGAGGCCTGTAATTTTCATCATAGGTACACGTCAACTATGACAGACAAATTGAGGAAAAAAATTCCAGAAAATCACATTGTAGGATTTTTTATGAATTTATTTGCAAATTATGGTGGAAAATAAGTATTTGGTCAATAACAAAAGTTTCTCAATACTTTGTTATATACCCTTTGTTGGCAATGACACAGGTCAAACGTTTTCTGTAAGTCTTCACAAGGTTTTCACACACTGTTGCTGGTATTTTGGCCCATTCCTCCATGCAGATCTCCTCTAGAGCAGTAATGTTTTGGGGCTATCGCTGGGCAACACAGACTTTCAACTCCCTCCAAATATTTTCTATGGGGTTGAGATCTGGAGACTGGCTAGGCCACTCCAGGACCTTGAAATGCTTCTTACGAAGCCACTCCTTCATTGCCCAGGCGGTGTGTTTGGGATCATTGTCATGCTGAAAGACCCAGCCACGTTTAATCTTCAATGCCCTTGCTGATGGAAGGAGGTTTTCACTCAAAATCTCATGATACATGGCCCCATTCATTCTTTTCTTTACACGGATCAGTCGTCCTGGTCCCTTTGCAGAAAAACAGCCCCAAAGCATGATGTTTCCACCCCCATGCTTCACAGTAGGTATGGTGTTCTTTGGATGCAACTCAGCATTCTTTGTCCTCCAAACACGACAAGTTGAGTTTTTACCAAAAAGTTCTATTTTGGTTTCATCTGACCATATGACATTCTCCCAATCCTCTTCTGGATCATCCAAATGCACTCTAGCAAACTTCAGACGGGCCTGGACATGTACTGGCTTAAGCAGTGGGACACGTCTGGCACTGCAGGATTTGAGTCCCTGGCGGCGTAGTGTGTTACTGATGGTAGGCTTTGTTACTTTGGTCCCAGCTCTCTGCAGGTCATTCACTAGGTCCCCCGTGTGGTTCTGGGATTTTTGCTCACCGTTCTTGTGATCATTTTGACCCCACAGGGTGAGATCTTGCGTGGAGCCCCAGATCGAGGGAGATTATCAGTGGTCTTGTATGTCTTCCATTTCCTAATAATTGCTCCCACAGTTGATTTCTTCAAACCAAGCTGCTTACCTATTGCAGATTCAGTCTTCCCAGCCTGGTGCAGGTCTACAATTTTGTTTCTGGTGTCCTTTGACAGCTCTTTGGTCTTGGCCATAGTGGGGTTTGGAGTGTGACTGTTTGAGGTTGTGGACAGGTGTCTTTTATACTGATAACAAGTTCAAACAGGTGCCATTAATACAGGTAACGAGTGGAGGACAGAGGAGCCTCTTAAAGAAGAAGTTACAGGTCTGTGAGAGCCAGAAATCTTGCTTGTTTGTAGGTGACCAAATACTTATTTTCCACCATAATTTGCAAATAAATTCATAAAAAATCCTACAATGTGATTTTCTGGAATTTTTTTCCTCAATTTGTCTGTCATAGTTGACGTGTACCTATGATGAAAATTACAGGCCTCTCTCATCTTTTTAAGTGGGAGAACTTGCACAATTGGTGGCTGACTAAATACTTTTTTCCCCCACTTATTTTACTGCTGCTCTTTAGTTATTTGCTTCTTTTTTTTTTGCTTAACACTTTTTTGTTTTGTTTTACTTTGCATTGTTAGTTACGGGCTTGTAAGGGGCTTGTTGATTTTATTTTATTTGACAGGCATTATATTGATTATATTCATGCATCTATTTGTGTAGCTTGGCATCCTGTTGAACCCGTGCTCATGACCTTGCCCTTGCCACTGGGTTAAGTTTACTCAGAGCATGCTGTCTGAGATCCAGGTAGCTAGTTCTGGGCTGTAGGGGAGCAGGAGGGGTTACGGGGTTAAAGGTTAGAGTGAGACATTTTGACAGCTCAAAAAAGGCATATCACTTCAAATGATGAACTCAGACAGACCTGTTTCAAAGCCAGTTGGAATGCACTACTGGATAGATGCATGATTCCATGGTGCTCATTGCAGATCTGCAGTGTTTCATTTCAAACCCACATTCAGTGAAAGTACCACTGTCTTTTTTCAATGGATACTTGCCATTGTCTCTTTTGACCCTAGCTCTAAATAGACGTAATGGTGGGATCCGGGCAGGTAGGTGAGTTTAGTCCAGGGAGGGATCCTGCATGATGCCTTGGTTTAACCCACCAATAGGAAGGCACGCAACAAGGACATGCTCCATCACGGTATCCTGCAGGTCCTAATCAGCTATTAGCCATGTCGTGCCACCATCCCTAACCCCACCACAGGGCCACTTCCCACCGAGCCGAGGGTACGATGACGGACACTTTCCGGTTCTTTCAGTATTCCGAACCATTTTAAAATAATTTCTGCTTCCGGAGCGGTTGTGACGGGAAGCTGAGATCGGAACGTCATAGAGAGGGTCCGTCAGATCTGAGCCTTCCTCCTCTCTCTCTTTCTCTCTCGCCCCCTCTCTCTCTTTCTCTCTCTCTCCCTCTCTCTCTCTTTCTCTCTCTACCTCTATATGTCTCTCTCTCTCTCTATCTGTCTCTCTATATCTCTCTCTCTCTCTCTCTCTCTCTCTCTCTCTCTCTCTCTTTCTTTCTCTTTTCCTTCTTCTCTAATCAAGGCCGAGATTCCACCACCAGAACAAAGAGTTGTGTTTGTTTTCTTGCGCTCCTTTTATTTCAGGCATGTTCCTCTGTGTGCGTGTGCAGGGCTTTGATGTATACACACAAACGAACGCCTCCCCGGGCCTGTTATGAAATGATCTACTCCAGTGAGTAAGCGTGCAGATTGGAAAGAAAGGAAGACTACAAAGTAGGAGAGGAGTGTTTGTTTCATTCTCAATCACTAATGGGCTTTTTATAGCTGGAGTGTCGAAGGCCCAGGCTTTATATAGATCATATTCATTCATCTATGTTTTAACCTTGGCATCCTGTTGAACCCATGCTCATGACCTTGCCCTTGCCACTGGGTTAAATTATGATGTTTTATTTAGTTAAAATATGTGTGATGGGTGATTTGAAGGAGTCAGGCGCAGGAGGGTAAATCACAGAATACAGAGTTTATTCCGGAAAACAGAGTTACGCAGGATAGCGTCAAACAGTCCAGTGCGCAAATACAGGCACAAGGGGAAAAAGATACCCCAGCAATACAAAATACACGTAGCTCAACCGAGCTATTCTCTCCTCACATAGAACAATCCCCCACAAGTACATGGGGGCAGAGGGAACACTTATACAAGTACTAATGAGGGGATATGAACCAGGTGTGTGTAAATGACAAGACAAAACAAATGGAATGATGATATGAGATGCGGCAGTGGCCAAAGCCTCCCCGAACAAGGAGAGGAGGCAGCTTCGGAGGAAGTCGGTCCGGAAGAACGGTGCTGGGTCCCGGTGAGGGATATCCTCGATCAATCCCTGTTGCGGGATTCCCCCCTTGACGTGCAGCTCCAGCAGCGCGCCGACACCGGCCTCGGGGACGGCCAGGAGGATGTGGAGCAGGGCGAGCCGGATGGCGACTGGGGAAATCCCGCAACAGGGATTGATCGAGGATATCCCTCACCGGGACCCAGCACCGTTCTTCCGGACCGTACCCCTCACTCCATGAGGTACTGAAGGCCCCCCACCCGACGCCTCAAATTCAAGATGGAACGGACAGAATACGACAGGGCCCCCTCGATGTCTAGAGGAGGCGGAGGGACCTCCCGCACCTCAGACTCCTGGAGCGGACCAGCCACCACCGGCCTGAGGAGAGACACATGAATCGAGGGGTTAATACGATAATCATGGGGAAGTAATAACCTATAAGTAACCTCGTTGATCCTCCTCAGGACTTTGAACGGCCCAACAAACCGCGGGCTCAGCTTCCGGCAGGGCAGGCGGAGGGGCAGATTCCGGGTCGAGAGCCAGACCCGATCACCCGGTACGAAGACCAGGGCCTCACTGTGGTGGCGGTCAGCGTTGGCATTCTGATGACGCACAGCGCGTTGTAGGTGGACGTGAGCAGCGTTCCACGTCTCCTCCGCGAGCCAAAACCAGTCATCCAGTGCAGGAGCCTCGGTCTGGCTCTGGTGCCACGGTGCCAGAAACGGTTGATAACCTAAAACACATTGGAATGGCGTTAGGTTAGTGGAGGAGTGACGGAGAGAGTTCTGGGCATATTCGGTCCTGGTAGAAGGACCGCAGGAACCTACCCACATCCTGATTTACCCGTTCCACCTGCCCATTACTCTCGGGGTGGAAACCAGAGGTCAGGCTGACCAAGACCCCCACACGTTCTATGAATGCCTTCCAGACCTTGGATGTGAACTGGGGACCCCGGTCAGACACTATGTCCTCTGGTACCCCGTAGTCTGCAGGGCCATGGGGAGACCGGGCAGAGGAAGGAGGCGGCAGGCATTGGAAAAGCGGTCCACAACGACCAGGATGGTGGTGTTACCTTGAGAGAGGGGAAGATCAGTCAGGAAATCAATACTTAGGTTAGACCATGGCCGTTGTGGAACTGGTAAAGGATGTAACTTACCCGCTGGGAGGTGCCTAGGTGCCTTACTCTGGGCGCACACCGAGCAGGAGGAGACATACACCCTCACGTCCTTAGCCAAGGTAGGCCACCAGTACTTTGAAATCAAACCGGGTGAAGAATAGGGCCCACCTGGCCTGGCGAGGGTTCAGCCTCCTCGCTGCCCAGATGTACTCCAGGTTACGGTGGTCCGTCCAGATGAGGAAAGGGTGTTTCGCCCCTTCGAGCCAATGCCTCGACATGGTCAGGGCTCGGACAACAGCCAACAGCTCCCGATCACAAATGTCGTTGTTCTGCTCCGCCGGGCTGAGCTTCTTGGAGAAGAAGGCACAGGGGTGGAGCTTGGGTTGCATGCCCGTGTGTTTAGATAAGACAGCGCCTATCCCTACCTCGGATGCATCCACCTCCACTACGAACGGTAGTGATGGATCGGGGTGGGCCAAAACCGGGGCTAAGGTGAACAGACCCCTCAGGTTACTGAAGGCCCTGTCAGCCTCAGCAGACCAGCAGAGCCGGGACGGCCCACCCATCAACAGAGATGTAATGGGAGCTGCAACCTTGCCAAAGCCCCGGATAAACCTCAGATAGTAGTTGGCAAAGCCAATAAAGTGCTGCACCTCCTTAACCGTGGTTGGAGACGGCCAATTACGCACGGCTGAAATGCGATCTCCCTCCATCTCCACACCTGAGGTGGTAATGCGGTATCCGAGGAAGGAGACGGACTGCTGGAAAAACAGACCGTTTTCTGCCTTGACATTAAGGTAGTTTCCAACAGTCGGGCCAGCACTTTGCGAACCAGGGACACATGCTCGGCGCACGTAGTGGAATACACCAGAATGTCATCGATGTAGACCACTACACCGTGACCAAGCATGTCCCGAAACACCTCGTTCACAAAGGACTGGAAGACGGATGGAGCATTCATCAAACCGTTGGGCATCACCAGGTATTCATAATGCCTCGTGGTTGTGCTGAATACGGTCTTCCACTCATCCCCCTCTCGGACATGCAACAGGTTGTACGCACTCCGGAGATCTATTTTGGTGAAGAAGCGCGCCCCTTGCATTGACTCGATCACCGAAGGAATAAGGGGGAGAGGATAACTAAATCGTATCGTCTCCTTGTTCAATGATCAATAGTCAATGTAAGGACGCAGACCGCCATCTTTCTTCTTCACAAAAAATCAACTCGAGGAGGCGGGCGAAGTGGAGGGACTCGTGACGTATGTCTCCATAGCCTCCGTTTCAGCCTGTGACAGGGGATACACATGACTTCTGGGAGTCACAGCGTCTACCCGGAGGTTTATCATGCAATCCACCGCAGGAGCCTCGGACTGGCTCTGGTGCCATGGTGCCAGAAACGGTTGATAACCTAAAACACATTGGAATGGCGTTAGGTTAGTGGAGGAGTGACGGAGAGAGTTCTGGGCATATTCGGTCCTGGTAGAAGGACCGCAGGAACCTACCCACATCCTGATTTACCCGTTCCACCTGCCCATTACACTCGGGGTGGAAACCAGAGGTCAGGCTGACCAAGACCCCCAGACATTCTATGAATGCCTTCCAGACCTTGGATGTGAACTGGGGACCCCGGTCAGACACTATGTCCTCTGGTACCCCGTAGTCTGCAGGGCCGTGGGGAGACCGGGCAGAGGAAGGAGGCGGCAGGCATTGGAAAAGCGGTCCACAACGACCAGGATGGTGGTGTTACCTTGAGAGAGGGGAAGATCAGTCAGGAAATCAATACTTAGGTTAGACCATGGCCGTTGTGGAACTGGTAAAGGATGTAACTAACCCGCTGGGAGGTGCCTAGGTGCCTTACTCTGGGCGCACACCAAGCAGGAGGAGATATACACCCTCACGTCCTTAGCCAAGGTAGGCCACCAGTACTTTCCGGTCAGGCAGCGCACTGTACGACCGATACCTGGGTGACCAGAGGAGGGGGACGTGTGTGCCCAGTAGATCAGACGGTCACGGACAAGAGCAGGCACGTACTGCTGCCCAGCTGGACACTGAGGTGGAGATGGCTCTGTGCGTAACGCCTGCTCTATATCCGCGTCCATCGCCCATACTACCGGCGCGACTATGCAGGAGGCCGGGAGTATGGGGGTGTTGTCTCTGGGCCTCTCCTCTGTGTCGTACAGCCGTGACAGTGTGTCTGCCTTCACGTTCTTCATACCCGGGAGGTAAGATAGAGTGAAATCAAACCGGGTGAAGAATAGGGCCCACCTGGCCTGGCGAGGGTTCAGCCTCCTCGCTGCCCAGATGTACTCCAGGTTACGGTGGTCCGTCCAGACGAGGAAAGGGTGTTTCGCCCCTTCGAGCCAATGCCTCCACATGGTCAGGGCTCGGACAACAGCCAACAGCTCCCGATCACAAATGTCGTAGTTCTGCTCCGCCGGGCTGAGCTTCTTGGAGAAGAAGGCACAGGGGCGGAGCTTGGGTTGCATGCCCGTGCGTTGAGATAGGACAGCGCCTATCCCTACCTCGGATGCATCCACCTCCACTACGAACGGTAGTGATGGATCGGGGTGGGCCAGAACCGGGGCTGAGGTGAACAGACCCCTCAGGTTACTGAAAGCCCTGTCAGCCTCAGCAGACCAGCAGAGCCGGGACGGCCCACCCATCAACAGAGATGTAATGGGAGCTGCATCCTTGCCAAACCCCAGATAAACCTCCGATAGTAGTTGGCAAAGCCAATAAAGTGCTGCACCTCCTTAACTGTGGTTGGAGACGGCCAATTACGCACGGCTGAAATGCGATCTCCCTCCATCTCCACACCTGAGGTAGTAATGCGGTATCCGAGGAAGGAGACGGACTGCTGGAAAAACAGACACTTTTCTGCCTTGACATTAAGGTAATTTTCCAACAGTCAGGCCAGCACATTGCGAACCAGGGACACATGCTCGGCGCGCGTAGTGGAATACACCAGAATGTCATCGATGTAGACCACTACACCGTGACCAAGCATGTCCCGAAACATAAAAAAAAGTGTCTTGCTCGTGATGAGTCTCGTGGGTAACCATAGTAACTGGTGCTGTAACTTCCCTAACAAACACGGACCGTAATGGTCGACTGTCAATTGCTCTGATGGGTAGTGGAATGGATAGGGGAACCAATTAAATGCCTAGACTGTGCAAAAATGACCTGTCCATAATGCTCCCAGCTGCGCCTGAATCTACTAGCGCCTTACACAGGGGAACTACACAGTAATCAGGAAAGTGGATGGGTAGGGTACAGTGCGCAGCAGAGGGCTCTGAACGAGTGTGGTTGTTCGATACCTGGGGTGACGCGAGAGTGCCATGCCTGCCGCCTCCAGACCCAAAAGAATGCTGACGACGATGTGCAGTGAAATGTCCTCTTGTGCCACCAGATTGACACTGGCGCTGTCGTACTCCGCTCTCTCGGATCGCCGCTCCACCCAGTTCCATCAGTTTGTGATCCGAGTCGGGCTGGGTTGGAACGGGCAGACCCCCTCCAGGACGTCCTCTGGCCGCCAGCAGGTTGTCCAAGCAGACGACCATGTCCACCAGTTGCGTGAAGGACAACATGGTGTCCCGGCAGGCTAGCTCCCTTCGTACGTTCTCCCGCAGATGGCACCTGAAGTGGTCGATGAGTGCCCGCTCGTTCCACCCGGACCCAGCTGCTAGAGTACGGAACTCCAGGGTGAAGTCCTGCGCAGTCCTCGTCCCCTGCCTCAGGTGGACCAGCCGCTCACCCGCCTCTCGACCCTCGGGTGGGTGATCGAAGACAGCCCGAAAGAGGCGAGCGAACTCCCCATAGTTGTCCAACGCGGCTCCTCCTTCATTTCAGACCGCGTTGGCCCACTCCAGGGCTTTCCCCGAGAGGCAGTAGACGAGGGCTGACACCTTCTCCCGCTCCGATGGGGCCGGGCTGATGCTGGAAAATTAGAGCTCCAATTGGAGGAGGAATCCCTGGCAGAGAGCAGCTGTCCTGCCAAACTCCCGTGGTCGGGATATATGGATCCCTCTGGGTTCTGGGGTGTGGGTGGCTGGATCCGGTCACCCAGCTGGTCTCGGCAGATCGGGTCCTCTCCTCTCCAGGCGTTGGACGACCTGGAGAACCCGATCCATCGCTTCTCCCAAGCCGGCTAGCATCGTCGAATGCTCCTGGACCCGTGCCACGACTCCAGGCATGCGCTCCTCTCCCGCTGACTCCATAGCGGGTGGGTGATTCTGTGATGGGTGATTTGAAGGAGTCAGGCGCATGAGGGTAAATCACAGAATACAGAGTTTATTCCGGAAAACAGAGTTACGCAGGATAGCGTCAAACAGTCAAGTGCGCAAATACAGGCACACGGGGAAAAAGATACCCCAGCAATACAAAATACACGTAGCTCAACCGAGCTATTCTCTCCTCACATAGAACAATCACCCACAAGGAGAAGGGGGCAGAGGGAACACTTATACAAGTACTAATGAGGGGATATGAACCAGGTGTGTGTAAATGTCAAGACAAAACAAATGGAATGATGATATGAGATGCGTCAGTGGCTAGAAGGCCGGTGACGACAAACGTCGAAGCCTGCCCGAACAAGGAGAGGAGGCAGCTTTGGAGGAAGTCGTGACAATATGTCTAGACAGAGGTGAATCTCTACTTTTCAGAGAGGAGTCTGTGAAACCCCCTAGGAGAACCAAATGAGCAAAACTATTTAAGTTAATATCTTCATATCTTAGATCAACTGATTAGTGTGATATGATGGAAGAAGAAGAAGCAGAAGAAGAAGAAGAAGAAGAAGAAGAAGAAGAAGAAGAAGAAGAAGAAGAAGAAGAAGAAGAAGAAGAAGAATAAGAAGAAGATAAAGAGCTTTAGCTTCCCCTCTTTCTCGTCTGGTGGGCGTTACGGTTGAGCTGAGACAGAGAATGCCAACGTTTGAGAGACCAGCGAGAGAGAGTGTACGTGTGTGTGTGTGTGTCTCAGACGGAGAGAGACAGAGAGAAGGTGTGAAAAGAGTGTGTGACTCCTCGTTCACCTCCCTGTGAGATGGGGGCTGATTCTTCCTGTTCATCCGGCTTACACATACATGGAGGAGAGGAGGGGAGGATGGCTAGTCTGACATACATGGAGGAGAGGAGGGGCAGAGGGCTAGTCTGACATACATGGAGGAGAGGAGGGGCAGAGGGCTAGTCTGACACGTTGAGGACCAGTAAGAAGGCAAGTGTCCTTGGATCTAATATGCTTAATAATTACACAGGGAGTAGCATTGTCCCGAATATAAAGTGTCTTAATAGGGCGTTGGGCCACCACGAGCCAGAACAGCTTCAATGTACCTTGGCATAGATTCTACAAGTGTCTGGAACTCTATTGGAGGGATGCCACACAATTCTTCCACGAGAAATTCCATAATTTTGTGTTTTGTTGATGGTGATGAAAAATGCTGTCTCAGGCGCTGCTCCAGAATCTCCCTTAAGTATTAAATTGGGTTGAGATCTGGTGACTGAGACTCACACACACACACCCTTTAAACCCTCTATGCTCTTTTGAGACCCTTCTTTCAAAGTCACTGACTTTGAAAGATCTCTTCTTCTAGCCATGGTAGACAAAATAGTGGGCAACTGGGCATTTTTATACATGACCCTAAGCATTATGGGATGTTAATAGCTTCATTAACTCAGGAACCACACCTGTGTGGAAGCACCTGCTTTCAATATACTTTGTATCCCTCATTTACTCAAGTGTTTCCTTTATTCTGGCGTTACCTGTATGGGTGTGTTTGTGCACGTATGTGTGTGTATGGGTTGTGTGTGCCTTTAGGGGAGACTAGTAGTTCTTTAGAAGGTGGGTGGGCAACAAGCGGGTCTCCAACTCCTCTTTATGGTCACATTCTCAACCAACTAACACCACATATTTGATATCAGGTATCACCATATCAAAACCACAAGGACAGACATACTCTGACAAGTCTTCGATATTGGGTATCATATCATTGAGTATCTCTGCCCGAGCTCTCTGTGTGTAATTTGGTTGTATATCTGATGAAGCAGCAGATGTTTTAAATAACATATACTACATGACCAATAGTTTGTGGACACCTGCTCGTCGAACATCTCATTCCAAAATCATGGGCATTAATATGGAGTTGGTCCCCCCTTTGCTGCTATAACAGCCTCCACTCTTCTGGGAAGGCTTTCCACTAGATGTTGGAACATTGCTGTGGGGACAATCAGCTTCCATTCAGCCACAAGAGCATTAGTGAGGTCGAGCACTGATGTTGGGCAATTAGGCCTGGCTCGCAGTTTGTGTTCCAATTTATCCCAAAAGTGTACGACAGGGTTGAGGTCAAATCAAATCAAATCAAATCAAATCAAATGTTATTGGTCACATGCGCCGAATACAACAGGTGCAGACATTACAGTGAAATGCTTACTTACAGCCCTTAACCAACAGTGCATTTATTTTAACAAAAAAAGTAAAAATAAAACAATAACAAAAAAAGTGTTGAGAAAAAAAGAGCAGAAGTAAAATAAAATAACAGTAGGGAGGCTATATATACATGGGGGTACCGGTGCAGAGTCAATGTGCGGGGGCACCGGCTAGTTGAGATAGTTGAAGTAATATGTACATGTGGGTAGAGTTAAAGTGACTATGCATAAATAATTAACAGAGTAGCAGCAGCGTAAAAAGGATGGGGTGGGGGGCAGTGCAAATAGTCCGGGTAGCCATGATTAGCTGTTCAGGAGTCTTATGGCTTGGGGGTAAAAGCTGTTGAGAAGTCTTTTGGACCTAGACTTGGCACTCCGGTACCGCTTGCCGTGCGGTAGCAGGGAGAACAGTCTATGACTAATGTGGCTGGAGTCTTTGACAATTTTGAGGGCCTTCCTCTGACACCGCCTGGTATAGAGGTCCTGGATGGCAGGAAGCTTGGCCCCAGTGATGTACTGGGCCGTACGCACTACCCTCTGTAGTGCCTTGCGGTCGGAGGCCAAGCAGTTGCCATACCAGGCGGTGATGCAACCAGTCAGGATGCTCTCGATGGTGCAGCTGTAGAATTTTTTGAGGATCTGAGGACCCATGCCAAATCTTTTCAGTCTCCTGAGGGGGAATAGGCTTTGTCGTGCCCTCTTTACGACTGTCTTGGTGTGTTTGGACCATGATAGTTCGTTGGTGATGTGGACACCAAGGAACTTTAAGCTCTCAACCTGTTCCACTACAGCCCCGTCGATGAGAATGGGGGCGTGCTCAGTCCTCTTTTTTTTCCTGTAGTCCACAATCATCTCCTTTGTCTTGGTCACGTTGAGGGAGAGGTTGTTGTCCTGGCACCACACGGCCAGGTCTCTGACCTCCTCCCTATAGGCTGTCTCATCGTTGTCGGATATCAGGCCTACCACTGTTGTGTCGTCTGCAAACTTAATGATGGTGCTGGAGTCGTGCCTGGCCATGCAGTCATGGGTGAACAGAGAGTACAGGAGGGGACTGAGCACGCACCCCTGAGGGGCCCCCGTGTTGAGGATCAGTGTGGCAGATGTGTTGTTACCTACCCTTACCACCTGGGGCGGCCCGTCAGGAAGTCCAGGATCCAGTTGCAGAGGGAGGTGTTTAGTCCCAGGATCCTTAGCTTAGTGATGAGCTTAGAGGGCACTATGGTGTTGAATGCTGAGCTGTAGTCAATGAATAGCATTCTCACGTAGGTGTTCCTCTTGTCCAGGTGGGAAAGGGCAGTGTGGAGTGCAATAGAGATTGCATCATCTGTGGATCTGTTGGGGCGGTATGCAAATTGGAATGGGTCTAGGGTTTCTGGGATAATGCTGTTGATGTGAGCCATGACCAGCCTTTCAAAGCACTTCATGGCTACAGACGTCAGTGCTACGGGTCGGTAGTCATTTAGGCAGGTTATCTTAGAGTCCTTGGGCACGGGGACTATGGTGGTCTGCTTGAAACATGTTGGTATTACAGACTCAGTCAGGGACATGTTGAAAATGTCAGTGAAGACACTTGCCAGTTGGTCAGCACATGCTCGGAGTACACGTCCTGGTAATCCGTCTGGCCCTGCGGCCTTGTGAATGTTGACCTGCTTAAAAGTCTTACTCACATCGGCTACGGAGAGCGTGATCACATAGTCATCCGGAACAGCTGGTGCTCTCATGCATGCTTCAGTGTTGCTTGCCTCGAAGCGAGCATAGAAGTGGTTTAGCTCGTCTGGTAGGCTTGTGTCACTGGGCAGCTCGCGGCTGCGCTTCACTTTGTAGTCTGTAATAGTTTTCAAGCCCTGCCACATCCGACGAGCGTCAGAGCCAGTGTAGTACGATTCAATCTTAGTCCTGTATTGACTCTTTGCCTGTTTGATGGTTCGTTGGAGGGCATAGCGGGATTTCTTATAAGCGTCCGGGTTAGAGTCCCGTTCCTTGAAGGCGGCAGCTCTACCCTTTAGCTCAGTGCGGATGTTTCCTGTAATCCATGGCTTCTGGTTAGGGTATGTACGTACGGTCACTGTGGGGACGACATCATGTGGTCCTCTGTGGTCCTCTGTAGCTCAACTGGTAGAGCACGGCGCTTGTAACGCCAAGGTAGTGGGTTCGATCCCTGGGACCACCCATACACTAAAATGTATGCACGCATGACTGTAAGTCGCTTTGGATAAAAGCGTCTGCTAAATGGCATATTATTATTATTATTATTATCATCGATGCACTTATTGATGAAGCCAGTGACTGATGTGGTGTACTCCTCAATGCTGTCTGAAGAATCCCGGAACATGTTCCAGTCTGTGCTAGCAAAACAGTCCTGTAGCTTAGCATCTGCGTCATCTGACCACTTTTTTATTAACCGAGTCACTGGTGCTTCCTGCTTTAGTTTTTGCTTATAAGCAGGAATCAGGAGGATAGAGTTATGGTCAGATTTGCCAAATGGAGGGCGAGGGAGAGCTTTGTATGCGTCTCTGTGTGTGGAGTAAAGGTGGTCTAGAGTTTTTTTTCCTCCTCTGGTTGCACATTTAACATGCTGGTAGAAATTAGGTAGAACGGATTTAAGTTTCCCTGCATTAAAGTCCCCGGCCACTAGGAGCGCTGCATCTGGATGAGCGTTTTCCTGTTGATTTATGGCCTTGTACAACTCATTCAGTGCAATCTTAATGCCAGCATTGGTTTGTGGTGGTAAATAGACAGCTATGAAAAATATAGATGAAAACTCTCTTGGTAAATAGTGTGGTCTACAGCTTATCATAAGATACTCTACCTCAGGCGAGCAAAACCTCGAGACTTCCTTAGTATTTGATTTTGTGCACCAGCTGTTGTTTACAAATATACACAGACCGCCACCCCTTGTCTTACCGGAGTCAGCCGTTCTATCCTGCCGATGTAGCGTATAGCCCGCTAGCTGTATGTTATCATTGTCGTCGTTCAGCCACGACTCGGTGAAACATAAGATATTACCGTTTTTAATGTCCCGTTGGTAGGATAACCGTAATCTTAGGTCATCCAATTTGTTATCCAGTGATTGAAGATTGGCTAATAGGATTGATGGAAGAGGCAGTTTACTCGCTCGCCGTCGGATCCTTACAAGGCACCCCGATCTACGTCCACGATATCTCCGTCTCTTCCTCACGCGAATGACGGGGATTTGGGCCTTGTCGGGTGTCTGCATGATATCCTTCGCGGCCGCCTCGTTGAAGAAAAAATCTTCGTCCAATACGAGGTGAGTAATCGCTGTCCTGATATCCAGAAGCTCTTTTTGGTTATAAGAGACGATGGCAGAAACATTATGTACAAAATAAATTACAAATAACGCGGAAAAACACACATAATAGTACAAATGGTTAGAGGGCTGTAAAACGGCAGCCATCTTCTCCGGCGCTGTTCTAAATATTGTGCAGGCCAGTCAAGTTCTTCCACACTGATCTCGACAAACCATTTCTGTATGGACATCACTTTGTGCACGGGGGCATTGTCATGTTGAAACAGTAAAGGGCCTTCCCCAAACAGTTGCCACAAAGTTGGAAGCGCAGAATTGTCTAGAATGTCATTGTATGCTGTAGCATTAAGACTTCCCTTCACTGGAACTCAGGGGCCTAGCCCGAACCATGAAAAACAGCCCCAGACCATTATTCCTCCTCCACCAAACTTTACAGTTGTTACTGTGCATTGGGCCAGGTATCATTCTCCTGGCATCCAACAAACCCTGATTTGTCTGTCAAACTGCCGGATGGTGAAGCATGATTCATCACTCCAGAGAACGCATTTCCACTGCTTCAGAGTCCAATGGAGGCGAGCTTTACACTACTCCAGCCGACACTTGGCATTGCGCATGGTGATCTTAGGCTTGTGGGCGGCTGCCCGGCCATGGAAACCCATTTCATTAAGCTCCCGACTAACAGTTATTTTGTTGACTTTGCTTCCAGAGGCAGTTTGGAACTCAGTACTGAGTGTTGCAACCGAGGACAGAAGACTTTTACGCAATACACGCTTCAGCACTCGGTGGTCCTGTTCTGTGAGCTTGTTTGGCCTACCACTTCGCGGCTGAGCCGTTGTTGCTCCTAGACGTTTCCACTTCACAATAACAGCACTTACAGTTGACTGGGGCAGCTCTAGCAGGGCAGAAATTTGATGAACTGACTTATTGGAAAGGTGGCATCCTATGACGGTGCCACATTGAAAGTCACTGAGCTCTTCAGTAAGGCCATTCTATTTTATACACCTGTCAGCAACAGTTTGGCTTAAATAGCCGAATCCACTAATTTGAAGGGGTGTCCACATCCTTTTGTATCTATATAGTGTAACTTAAAACCAAACCAAGCAGATGTGTGTCTGTGATCTGTGTCAGTCAGGCCTGGGCACGGCTGTTTGTCATCATTACCACCAGGGGGCAGTGTGTATGAACAAAATAGACTAGTGGTCTATCTGTAGATAATATCTCTGTAATGACCAATGATGTATATAAACCCTGGATTGCTGATGCCATGTATTGGCAATTGAGAGGCTTTGAAGCCATAGGTCGGCCATATTGACACTCCCCAGTAGGAGCAGTCCTCCATAGGAATTCATGGAATTCTACGGTATTTAACTTAAGTGTTTCAAGGACCAAATTACATGTATTTAAGTATTTTTGGGGACAGTGACATTAGTCATCTCCAAAAAGTATACTTTAAGGAAATTGTTTTTATTTATATTTTCTATTTTAATATTCTTTACAACGGTGGGGGAGTGCCAAGATGGAGGCAAGGTGGCTTCAACACAGCGCCCCCAATGCTCATCTAGTAGAGCATGGCGCTTGCAACGCCAGGGTTGTGGGTTCGTTTCCCACGGGGGGCCAGTATGAAAATGTATGCACTCACTAACTGTAAGTGGCTCTGGATAGGAGCGTCTGCTAAATGACTAAAATGTAAAAATGTAAATATCTAGTGTGTAGTGTTAAGGGCGGCAGGTAACCTAGCTGTTTGAATACCCGATCCAACAAGCTGAAAAAATCTGTAGATGTGCCGTTGAGCACTTAACCCTAATATGCTCCAGGGGTACCGTACTACTATGGCTGACCCTGTAAACAACACATTTCACTGCACCTATCCGGTGATGTGACATTAAAACACACACACATATATATATATATATATATATATTGTGTGATGTCACGAGAGGCTGTGTCCTGGAGGGACGTTACATCCCCCTGAGATGGCTGCAAACCCAGACAGCTATGGCTCCATCTGCTGGTATGGTCGGGAACTCCAACCCTCTATGGCCAATCTTCCCACGCAGCTGAAACCAATCAGGAGCTGATGAGCTGAAGGTTTGGGAAGGGAAGAGAGACAGTCTCCAAGCTGGGCTCTCTGGAGGACAAGAGTGCTGCACGTCCACTTCCATGAGGAATATAAGGATTTGGAGATACTTACCTTTGGGAATACTCACCTTTGGATATATGCACCTGTGGAAATACGTGTGGGACATTTGGAAGGACGTTTTGCTGGGTTGGCCACTAGCTGCAACGTGGAATACAGTAAGACTGGGGAAAAGTTATTTGAGCGAGTGAGAGTTATGATTTTGGATGTGGAAGAGACATCCCTGAACTGTTAACCCTTAAAGAGCCACAAGAGAACAGAATTGTGTTATACTTTCGTTAATTTCCCAAGACCTTTAATAAAATCCTTGTTTTGATTGAACCTGGTCTCCTTGCACTACTTGAGCAATCCCGCTGAAAGCTGTGTAGCCTCTCGTGACATCACAGATGGTGGAGAATACGGGCACGCTCAAGCGTTAATAGTGCATGTCAGAGGAGGATATCGAAGGTTTGATCACCCAGTTTTCCAAGTTGGCCGTAGGCTCCCCGCCGACTGAAATGGAGGACATATTGAAAGCCCTTGTTGCTGGCCAGCACGCCCAGATGCAAGCAAACGGGGCTCTCTTGGAGGAGCAAAAGAAAGCCAACCTTCTGAAGGCAGAGGAATTGCAGTTGCAGAGACAGAGGGTTGTCCAAAATACCCGCCCAATAAAGGCAAGTGACTTTATATCTAAGATGGGAGCTACCGATGACATTGAGGCATACCTGCATGCATTTGAGGCCACGGCCACTAGGGAAGCCTGGCCCAAGCAACAGTGGGTTGGTCTGTTAGCCCCCTTTCTAACCGGGGAATCGCTGAATGCTGTCCGGGACCTGGGCCCTGACCAGGTTACTGACTATGATGCCCTGAAGTCTGAGATCCTCAGCAGATATGGACTCACAAAGTTTGGTATGGCCCAGCGCTTTCACAGCTGGACCTTCCAACCAGACCAACCTCCTCGGGCGCAGATGCATGAACTTGTCCGAATCGCAAGGAAATGGCTGGATCCGCAGAGGAATACAGCAGCGGCGGTGGTGGAGGCCGTTGTGGTGGATCGTTACCTACGCGCCCTGCCTTATGAGGCAAAACGGTTCATCAGTCAACAGGCCTTGACCACGGCTGATCTGACCGTGGAAGCTGTGGAAAAGTACCAGGCCACAGCGGAGATGCTGAATGCTTCCCGAAAAGACCCCAGGAGTGCGGCCCCACCACAAATGGGAAGAACCCGTCCAAAGGACCCCAAGGTCTCGAACCCAGCCACGTCAGGACTTATCCCGGCTCCAGGGGGAGACAGAAACCAGGCGGGTCCAAGAAGAGTACACCAGGAGGGGGAAACTCGACAGTGTTACCGGTGTGGGGAGATGGGACATATCTCCTGGCAGTGTGGGAAACCAGCCGATGAACCTATGCCCACTGCGGAGTCCTCCAGCTCAGCACCCACACACCGTTTTGCCTCGCTCTTGGGAGTCGTAGATGGCGGCCCAGATCGACCCCCACCTGCCCGGTAACTGTGAATCACCATGATGTGGAGGCCTTACTGGATTCTGGTAGCCGGGCCACCCTGGTGCGTAAGGATTTGGTGGGCCCAACGTGTCTGACCCCGGGGAAAGTCCTCCCAGTTTCCTGTTTCCATGGGGACACCAGAGAATACCCCATTACTGAACTTACAATGACCAGCACACGGGGAACCATACACACGACGGCGGGGGTGGTTGATTCCCTCCCCGTCCCTGTCCTAATTGGACGAGACTGCCCCGCCTTTTACCCACTCTGGAGAGAGTCTCAGGAGAGGATAACCCGAGTACCTCGGAAACGGAGAGGCAAGACTCATCCTGGGAAGGCTCCGGTGCAATCCTCCGAGTTACTCACTCCCGCCCCGGGCTCTGATAGGGATGGCAGGTGCCCAGACCGACACAGAGACGGAGCTACAGAATCTGGACAAAGAACTGTCTGGTCTGAAGGGGACCGCTGAGAGGTATCGTTTGTTAAAGCAACAGTTAGACATGAAGACAGAAGAGTTAGATATCCTCCAGGCTAAACTCCAACAGAGCTCCTTCCCTAAGCAACAGGAGGAGCTGGAGAGGCTGCGCAGGACCATCGAGGAGTGTGAGGAGACCCTGCGCAGTAGTAAGGAGGTCCAGAAGAAGGCAGAGGAGAAGTACAAGGTGTTGGAGAACAAGATGAAGAATGCGGAGGCAGAGAGAGAGAAGGAACTGAAAGCTGCTCAACAGAAGCTAAACTCTGCTAAAACCAAGGCTGATGCGTTCAGTAAGAAACTCAAGGAGAGACAACAGGAGGCTGAGTCCCTGGTCCTAGAGTTGGAGGAGTTGAAGAGAGAGCAGTCTGGCAAGCACCACGGCAATGCGGACGCCCTCTCCCGGCGTGATGCCTTCTTCGCTGCCTTTACCCGACGAGGACGTCGGTCCCGAGGAGGGGGATGTGTGATGTCACGAGAGGCTGTGTCCTGGAGGGACGTTACATCCCCCTGAGATGGCTGCAAACCCAGACAGCTATGGCTCCATCTGCTGGTATGGTCGGGAACTCCAACCCTCTATGGCCAATCTTCCCACGCAGCTGAAACCAATCAGGAGCTGATGAGCTGAAGGTTTGGGAAGGGAAGAGAGACAGTCTCCAAGCTGGGCTCTCTGGAGGACAAGAGTGCTGCACGTCCACTTCCATGAGGAATATAAGGATTTGGAGATACTTACCTTTGGGAATACTCACCTTTGGATATATGCACCTGTGGAAATACGTGTGGGACATTTGGAAGGACGTTTTGCTGGGTTGGCCACTAGCTGCAACGTGGAATACAGTAAGACTGGGGAAAAGTTATTTGAGCGAGTGAGAGTTATGATTTTGGATGTGGAAGAGACATCCCTGAACTGTTAACCCTTAAAGAGCCACAAGAGAACAGAATTGTGTTATACTTTCGTTAATTTCCCAAGACCTTTAATAAAATCCTTGTTTTGATTGAACCTGGTCTCCTTGCACTACTTGAGCAATCCCGCTGAAAGCTGTGTAGCCTCTCGTGACATCACAATATATATATATATATATATATATATATATATATATTGTATATATATATATACACATCACTGGTAATGACTGTTCTTGTTCAGTGGCTGGGTGGCTGAGACTGTGTCTTTAGACTAACTTTATATGACAGAGGGAACTTCATTTGTGGTGTGCCAGGTATTTACTCTAATTACCAGTATATCTAAATGAATGTATTTTTTTTTAGCTACTTTGTCATTCTGAATTAATGTCATTGCAGACGTGTAATTTCATAGGTAAATATCTATGGAGGACCTTAACTATATCTTTAGTCTAAGCCACACTGTCACTCAAACCTCAACACACAACAAGCTTTTTACCCTCTCCCTCTGAAGTAGCTGGCTGTGGTAATACTAGACAAGTCCCAGTAAAGGTGTTTCATTGGAGAGGGGCATTAAGCAGCCAAACAGGATTCATTCTTCAAAAGAAACATTAGCTGCTTTAAGGAAGGAGTGTGAGATTGAGGCCTGCCCCCCTAATCTGCAGCACCTCTACGGTCAACACTCCTCACCAGGCTCTCATTACCCCTCCGCCAATCCCTAATCCCTCCGTTTGTTTTACTGGAGAGAGGGAGAGGGATGGAGGGAGATGGATAAATGGATAATCTAACTAGACAGTCAGACAGACAGACAGACAGACAGACAGGTTGTACAGTGCTCTCCTTTACTCTTTTTTTGTGTTGTCATTAGCGCAATATACATAATTTCAATTCTAGCTCCAAGACTCCGGAAATGTGTATATTGTGGTGTTTTATTGGTGCGTTGAACCATGTCGTAGTTTAAAAACTCAGTGGATAGTTGTAAAACAATGATGTTATATCTGAATTACGCCATCTTTATGCACCTTCGCCACTGTTTAGATAAAAGCTTTCTTCACTTTTCGATTTGGACCACATATCACCCTGTACTTGTTTTGAAAATGCTTTTAAAAATTGTGTGTGGATGTTAGTGCAGTATGTGAGTACTGTATGAGTGGCTGTTAGGGTGTGTTTTGTGTGTGTCTGCCTGTACGTGTGTGTGTCTGCCTGTACGTGTGTGTGTCCTGCCTGTACGTGTGTGTGTCCTGCCTGTACGTGTGTGTGTCCTGCCTGTACGTGTGTGTGTCTGCCTGTACGTGTGTGTGTCTGCCTGTACGTGTGTGTCCTGCCTCGCCGACCCGCTCACTTTAATAAAAGTATTGTTTGCGTTCCCTGATTAGGAACACGTTTGGTCGGGTCTGGCTAAGCCAGGCTGTGGAGGGGAGGGATTTGAGGATCGGACTGGGGGTCCTGTACTCCGGAGGTCTTCCCTCCTGCTCCTTCCTCTCCTCCCCTCAGAAGTCCCGTCCGCTCACAGGGCCGCGAGGTCGCCCCCAGAAAAGCATCCCGCCACGGGATGACCCCGCGCTGCCTCTATTGGGGGGGAAACCTTAGTCCCTTCTGAAAGTCCCTCCTCCCTCCCTACACACATAAACACACACACACACTGGTCACACAGAGCCATAACACAGTCTCCATCCCCATAGGTCAGTTTGTCTGATGAAGGGTGGGGTGCGCTCAGTTCTGCCTGTGTGGCAGCAGCCCTGTTGCCTCGGCGACGCCGTGTGTGGTAGATCACTGGCTCTGATAGTGTAAACATGATCACTTTAAGCCGCTTTAAACCAGGAGCCCTTCAATCATTACCTTTAGAGAGAGAGGGAGGGAGAGAAGTATGGAGAGCGAGAGAGGATGGAGAGAGAGGTGCAGAGAGAGATGGAGAGAAAGAGAATGAGAGAAGGAAGCATTGAGAGAGGGAGAATGAGGTTGAACAAGAGAGAGAGAGGGAGAGATATGGATAGAGAAATATATATAGAGAGAGAGACGGACATAAAGAGAGAGAGAGGGGTGTAGAAGACTGAAAGAGAGGAAAGAGAGGAAAGAAGAAAAGAGAGATTATACCATACACATCCCACCCTCACAGCATGAGAGATGTACACATAATTTACACCCTTCTATTAGCTCACCAGTCAATAACCAGCCACACCAGTTGAACATGATGTCATGTGAAGGTTTGTGATGGCCATTCTGCTCTTATCTGATGCAGATATGATTTCAGAGAGGAAGAGAGACAGACCCAGACACTGTAGACCAATATAGGCCTGCACAATCTTACACAAATGTACTGTAGGAATGAGGGAGAGAAGAGAAATAAGCAAAGAGGAGAGAGAGAGAGAGAGAGAGAGGTGAGAAAGATAGACAGGGACATAGAGAGAGAAAAAGTAGAGGCATGTTTAGAGTGACAGAGTGAGAGGAAAGAGAGAGAGAAGAATGAGAGGGGAGGGAGGGAGGAAAGAGGGGTCTGTAGAGACTTCCTCCCTGAGACGGTGACCAGTGTTGATGATGTCAGTGTGAATTACAGCAGTGTGAACAGACATGTGCGGAATACTCACAGTGAGCCTGGTCTACGCCTCAGACGTAAACTGTGTGTACGTGTGTGGATTCACATCCATTACCCACTGGCCTGTGTGTGTTAATGTGTGTTTGCATGTCTGTGTGTATATCTGAGTATACAGTGCCTTCAGAAAGTATTCCCACCCCTTGACCTTTTCCACATTTTGTTGTGTTACAGTCTGAATGTCGACCCATAAAAATGGAGACAACGGGAAAGGCAGAGCTGGCGACCATCGTAGAGACAGTCCAGCATCACGAGGACTGTCTCTCCAGACTCGGCAGCGCCATGGACAGCGTGCTGGCAACCATCCTGTGGTTGGAGGGGAAAGTGCAGTCCCGCCAGTCTCCAGCACTGGTTCCGGCACCAGCCCCCACACCACCACTACCTGCCTCCGTTCCATCTGAGCCGGTCCGCGGAATATCCCTGTCCCTCCCGGAGCGCTTTGACGGCGCGCCAGCGAGATGCAAGGGATTCCTTCTGCAATGCGACCTGTACCTCACTCGCTACGCCGAGGCTGTCTCCTGGAGAGACAGGGTTGCCACAGCCATCTCGGCACTGACTGGATGGGCCCTGGACTGGGGTGCCGCGGTTTGGTAAACGGGCGGACCCGAGGTCGAGTCCTACGAACGCATCACTCTCCTCTTCCGCTCGGTGTTTGATCATCCTGTGGAGGGCCGAGAGGGGGGTGAGCGTCTACTCCGACTACGCCAGGGATCTAAGACCACCTCGGTGTTCGCCCTGGAGTTCCGGACCATCGCAGCCTCCACCGGATGGAACGAGTCGGCTCTGGTCACCGTGTTCCGCAGTGGACTGCAGGAGGAGGTATAGATGGAGTTAGCCTGCCGTGATGACACCCTGTCACTCGACCAGCTCATCAGCATGACGATCCGGTTGGAGAACCTCCTGCGGTCCGGACGAAGACCTGCGAGGAATCCGGAGCCCATGGCTACACCTGCTCCGTGGCCAGAGCCGAGGAGGTGACAAGCCAGGGAATTTCCCTTCTCCAACCCAGGCAGCGGAGAGGCAGGAAGAGGAGACCCCCATCATCCCTCCGTTCCGTAACATCGCGCCAGTGGTGTGGGACGTGGATCCCGACATACGGCATGCCCTGCGTACGGAACCCACACCTGCACAGTGCCCGGAGAATCACGCTTACGTGCCCACGGGTGTGCGGGACCGCCTCCTTTCCTGGGCACACACGGCACCTGTGTCGGGTCATCCTGGGATAGGCTGTACCATCGCCTGTCTGACTGAGAAGTACTGGTGGCCCACCTTGGCTAGGGACGTCCGGATTTATGTCTCTTCCTGCTCTATCTGTGCCTAGTCTAAGACACCCAGACACCTTCCTTATGGAAAGCTCCTTCCCTTGCCGGTTCTACAACGACCCTGATCTCACCTCTTGGTGGACTTTGTCACTGACCTTTCCCCCTCCCAGGGGAACACCACCGTTCTCGTCGTTGTGGACCGGTTTTCCAAAGCTTGTCACCTCCTTCCTTTATCTGGGTTCCCGTCGGCCATGCAAACCACTGAGGCTCTTTTTACGCACGTCTTCTTGCACTACGGGATCCCGGAGGACATTGTGTCAGACCGTGGTCCTCAGTTCACCTTACGTGTATGGAAAGTGTTAATGGAATGCCTGGGGGTCATGGTCAGTCTCACCTCCGGGTACCATCCTCAAGCTAATGGGCAGGTGGAGAGGGTCAATCAGGAAGTGGGAAGGTTCCTGAGGTGTTACTGTCAGGACCGGCTGGGGGAGTGGGTGGATTTTCTACCTTGGGCTGAGTACTCGCAGAATTCCCTCCACCACTCCTCCACTATCCTCACTCCTTTCCAGTGCGTGTTGGGGTATCAGCCGGCCCTGGCACCTTGGCATCCAAACCAGACCAAGGCCCCTGCAGTGGACGAGTGGTTTCGGCACGCTGAGGAGATCTGGAACGTGTGTCGTCACAAGGAACAGGCCGACCGCCACCGCAGTGAGGTGCCTGTTTTCTCTCCAGGCGACCGAGTCTGGCTCTCCACCCGGAACCTGCCCCTCCGCTTGCCCTGCCGGAAGCTGAGCCTGCGGTTTGTGGGGCCGTTTAAAGCCCTGAGGAGGGTTAATTGGGTAAGGTACCGTTTTCAACTCCCTGCTGATTACCGCATTAACCGGACTTTTCATATGTCTCTCCTCAGGCCAGTGGTGCCTGGTCCCCTCGCTGAGGCTGGACCCAGTGACGCCCTGCGTACTCGGTCCATGAAGTCCTGGATTCGAGGTGTCGGGCGGGGAGTCTCCAATACCTCATCGACTGGGAGGAGCGGTGCTGGTTTCCTGCAGTGGACATCCTGGACACTTCGCTGACCAGGGATTTTCACTGTCTGCGCCCTGACAGACCCGCACGCGTCCCTGTGGTCGTCCCCGAGGCCGGTGTCTGTCACGGATCCCCCCGGTACTGCTGCTCATTCCGTTCACCAGTTCCGGAGGTCTACGTCACTGGCTTTCTAGGCGTCACTGACATGGATCATTACCACCAACGCCGGACTGTTTGTCTCATTACGCACACTTGGTTCCCATTCCCCCTGATTAGTATGTGTATATATGTTCCCTCTGTTCCCCATTGTCCCATGTCCGTTGGTCTCGTGAGTACCGTGTATTGTGCTCTGGTTGTTTACGGGTCTCGTCCCGTGTATTGTGTAGAGGTTACACCTCACTCTTTGTTTGGGTTACATAGTTTTGTATATACACTGCTCAAAAAAATTAATGGAACACTTAAACAACACAATGTAACTCCAAGTCAATCACACTTCTGTGAAATCAAACTGTCCACTTAGGAAGCAACACTGATTGACAATAAATTTCACATGCTGTTGTGCAAATGGAATAGACAACAGGTGGAAATTATAGGCAATTAGCAAGACACCCCCAATAAAGGACTGGTTTTTGCAGTTGGTGACCACAGACCACTTCTCAGTTCCTATGCTTCCTGGCTGATGTTTTGGTGACTTTTGAATGCTGGCGGTGCTTTCACTCTAGTGGTAGCATGAGACGGAGTCTACAACCCACACAAGTGGCTCAGGTAGTGCAGCTCATCCAGGATGGCACATCAATGCGAGCTGTGGCAAGAAGGTTTGCTGTGTCTGTCAGCGTAGTGTCCAGAGCATGGAGGCGCTACCGGGAGACAGGCCAGTACATCAGGAGACATGGAGGAGGCCGTAGGAGGGCAACAACCCAGCAGCAGGACTGCTACCTCCGCCTTTGTGCAGGGAGGAGCAGGAGGAGCACTGCCAGAGCCCTGCAAAATGACCTCCAGCAGGCCACAAATGTGCATGTGTCTGCTCAAACGGTCAGAAACAGACTCCATGAGGGTGGAATGAGGGCCCGACATCCACAGGTGGGGGTTGTGCTTACAGCCCAACACCGTGCAGGACGTTTGGCATTTGCCAGAGAACACCAAGATTGGCAAATTCGCCACTGGCGCCCTGTGCTCTTCACAGATGAAAGCAGGTTCACACTGAGCACATGTGACAGACGTGACAGAGTCTGGAGACGCCGTGGAGAACGTTCTGCTGCCTGCAACATCCTCCAGCATGGTTGGGCGGTGGGTCAGTCATGGTGTTGGGTGGCATTTCTTTGGGGGGCCGCACAGCCCTCCATGTGCTCGCCAGAGGTAGCCTGACTGCCATTAGGTACCGAGATGAGATCCTCAGACCCCTTGTGAGACCATATGCTGGTGCGGTTGGCCCTGGGTTCCTCCTAATGCAAGACAATGCTAGACCTCATGTGGCTGGAGTGTGTCAGCAGTTCCTGCAAGAGGAAGGCATTGATGCTATGGACTGGCCCGCCCGTTCCCCAGACCTGAATCCAATTGAGCACATCTGGGACATCATGTCTCGCTCCATCCACCAACGCCACGTTGCACCACAGACTGTCCAGGAGTTGGCGGATGCTTTAGTCCAGGTCTGGGAGGAGATCCCTCAGGAGACCATCCGCCACCATATCAGGAGCATGCCCAGGCATTGTAGGGAGGTCATACAGGCACGTGGAGGCCACACACACTACTGAGCCTCATTTTGACTTGTTTTAAGGACTTACATCAAAGTTGGATCAGCCTGTAGTGTGGTTTTCCACTTTAATTTTGAGGGTGACTCCAAATCCAGACCTCCATGGGTTGATACATTTGATTTCCATTTTGATACCCCATAATGTCAAAGTGGAATAATGTTTTTCGTAATTCTAAGAAATTAATTAAAAAAATGAAAAGCTGAAATGTCTTGAGTCAATAAGTATTCAACCCCTTTGTTATGGCAAGCCTAAATATGTTCAAGAGTAAAAATGTTCTTATCAAGTCACATAATAAGTTGCATTGACTCACTCTGTATGCAATAATAGTGTTTACTATGATTTTTGAATGACTACCTCATCTCTGTACCCCACACATACAATTATCTGTAAGGTCCCTCAGTCGGGGCAGTGAATTTCAAACACAGATTCTACCACAAAGACCAGGGAGGTTTTCCAATGCCTCGCAAAGAAGGGCACCTATTGGTAGATGGGTAAACATTTTAAAAGCAGACATTGAATATCCCTTTGGGCATGGTGAAGTTATTAATTATACTTTGGATGGTGTATCAATACACCCAGTCACTACAAAGATACAGGTGTCCTTCTTAACTCAGTTGCCAGACAGTTCTGGAGAGGTTTGGTAGGTCAGAGACTAAAGTTCTGGAAAAGTTTGGTAGGTCAGAGACTGTAGTTCTGGAGAGGTTTGGTAGGTCAGACATACTGTAGTTCTGGAGAGGTTTGGTAGGTCAGACAGATTATAGTTCTGGAGAGGTTTGGTAGGTCAGACAGATTGTAGTTCTGGAGAGGTTTGGTAGGACAGCGACTGTAGTTCTGGAGAGGTTTGGTAGGTCAGACAGATTGTAGTTCTGGAGAGGTTTGGTAGGTCAGAGAGATTGTAATTCTAGAGAGGTTTGGTAGGTCAGACAGATTGTAGTTCTGGAGAGGTTTGGTAGGTCAGACAGATTGTAGTTCTGGAGAGGTTTGGTAGGTCAGACAGATTGTAGTTCTGGAGAGGTTTGGTAGGTCAGCGACTGTAGTTCTGAAGAGGTTTGGTAGGTCAGACAGATTGTAGTTCTGGGGAAGTTTGGTAGGTCAGCGACTGTAGTTCTGGAGAGGTTTGGTAGGTCAGACAGATTGTAGTTCTGGAGAGGTTTGGTAGGTCAGAGGATTGGAGGCAGAGATTGTAGTTCTGGAGAGGTTTGGTAGGACAGCGACTGTAGTTCTGGAGAGGTTTGGTAGGTCAGCAACTATAGTTCTGGAGAGGTTTGGTAGGTCAGACAGATTGTAGTTCTGGAGAGGTTTGGTAGGTCAGACATACTATAGTTCTGGAGAGGATTGGTAGGTCAGACAGACATATTGTAGTTCTGGAGAGGTTTGGTAGGTCAGACAGATTGTAGTTCTGGAGAGGTTTGGTAGGTCAGCGACTGTAGTTCTGGAGAGATTTGGTAGGTCAGACAGATTGTAGTTCTGGAGAGGTTTGGTAGGTCAGACAGATTGTAGTTCTGGAGAGGTTTGGTAGGTCAGACAGATTGTAGTTCTGGAGAGGTTTGGTAGGTCAGACAGATTGTAGTTCTGGAGAGGTTAGGTAGGTCAGACAGATTGTAGTTCTGGAGAGGTGTGGGCCACTGTGACATTGAGGTGATGAACTGTATATGCTACAGGCTCTCACAGTCTCACGTCATCCATGTTTCTCAAACGTCAAATTTCAAAGTTGTTCCAAACGTAACATTTTGAAGTCTTTAAGGTTAGTTTTAGGCATTAACTCCCAGTTTTTAAGGTTAGGGTTAAGTTTAGGCATTAACTCCGAAATTATTACGGTTAGGCATTAACTCTGAATGGTTAAAGTAAGGATTAAGATTTGGGATAGGCTTAAAACAAAAATATCAAGAACAACTTTCTATCACTGGATTTGAAAATGCAACCTTTGGCACCAGAGGTAGGTCAGACAGATTGTAGTTCTGGAGAGGTTTGGTAGGTCAGACAGATTGTAGTTCTGGAGAGGTTTGGTAGGTCAGACATACTATAGTTCTGGAGAGGTTTGGTAGGTCAGACAGACAGATTGTAGTTCTGGAGAGGTTTGGTAGGTCAGACAGATTGTAGTTCTGGAGAGGTTTGGTAGGACAGCGACTGTAGTTCTGGAGAGGTTTGGTAGGTCAGACAGATTGTAGTTCTGGAGAGGTTTGGTAGGTCAGACAGATTGTAGTTCTAGAGAGGTTTGGTAGGTCAGACAGATTGTAGTTCTGGAGAGGTTTGGTAGGTCAGACAGACAGATTGTAGTTCTGGAGAAGTTTGGTAGGTTAGACAGATTGTAGTTCTGGAGAGGTTTGGTAGGTCAGCGACTGTAGTTCTGGAGAGGTTTGGAAGGTCAGCAACTATAGTTCTGGAGAGGTTTGGTAGTTCAGACAGATTTTAGTTCTGGAGAGATTTGGTAGGTCAGACATACTATAGTTCTGGAGAGGTTTGGTAGGTCAGACAGACAGATTGTAGTTCTGGAGAGGTTTGGTAGGTCAGACAGATTGTAGTTCTGGAGAGGTTTGGTAGGTCAGCGACTGTAGTTCTGGAGAGATTTGGTAGGTCAGACAGATTGTAGTTCTGGAGAGGTTTGGTAGGTCAGACAGATTGTAGTTCTGGAGAGGTTAGGAGGTCAGACAGATTGTAGTTCTGGAGAGGTTAGGTAGGTCAGACAGATTGTAGTTCTGGAGAGGGTTGGGCCACTGTGACATTGAGGTGGTGTACTGTATATGCTACAGGCCTCTCACAGTCTCACGTCATCCATGTTTCTCAAACGTCAAATTTCAAAGTTGTTCCCAAACGTAAAATTTTGAAGTCTTTAAGGTTAGTTTTAGGCATTAACTCCCAGTTTTTAAGGTTAGGGTTAAGTTTAGGCATTAACTCCGATATTATTACGGTTAGGCATTAACTCTGAATGGTTAAAGTAAGGATTAAGATTTGGGATAGGCTTAAAACAAAAATATCAAGAACAACTTTCTATCACTGGATTTGAAAATGCAACCTTTGGCACCAGAGGTAGGTCAGACAGATTGTAGTTCTGGAGAGGTTTGGTAGGTCAGACAGATTGTAGTTCTGGAGAGGTTTGGTAGGTCAGACATACTATAGTTCTGGAGAGGTTTGGTAGGTCAGACAGACAGATTGTAGTTCTGGAGAGGTTTGGTAGGTCAGACAGATTGTAGTTCTGGAGAGGTTTGGTAGGACAGCGACTGTAGTTCTGGAGAGGTTTGGTAGGTCAGACAGATTGTAGTTCTGGAGAGGTTTGGTAGGTCAGACAGATTGTAGTTCTAGAGAGGTTTGGTAGGTCAGACAGATTGTAGTTCTGGAGAGGTTTGGTAGGTCAGACAGATTGTAGTTCTGGAGAAGTTTGGTAGGTTAGACAGATTGTAGTTCTGGAGAGGTTTGGTAGGTCAGCGACTGTAGTTCTGGAGAGGTTTGGTAGGTCAGCAACTATAGTTCTGGAGAGGTTTGGTAGTTCAGACAGATTTTAGTTCTGGAGAGATTTGGTAGGTCAGACATACTATAGTTCTGGAGAGGTTTGGTAGGTCAGACAGACAGATTGTAGTTCTGGAGAGGTTTGGTAGGTCAGACAGATTGTAGTTCTGGAGAGGTTTGGTAGGTCAGCGACTGTAGTTCTGGAGAGATTTGGTAGGTCAGACAGATTGTAGTTCTGGAGAGGTTTGGTAGGTCAGCGACTGTAGTTCTGGAGAGATTTGGTAGGTCAGACAGATTGTAGTTCTGGAGAGGTTTGGTAGGTCATACAGATTGTAGTTCTGGAGAGGTTTGGTAGGTCAGACAGATTGTAGTTCTGGAGAGGTTTGGTAGGTCAGACAGATTGTAGTTCTGGAGAGGTTAGGTAGGTCAGACAGATTGTAGTTCTGGAGAGGTTAGGTAGGTCAGACAGATTGTAGTTCTGGAGAGGTGTGGGCCACTGTGACATTGAGGTGATGAACTGTATATGCTACAGGCTCTCACAGTCTCACGTCATCCATGTTTCTCAAACGTCAAATTTCAAAGTTGTTCCAAACGTAACATTTTGAAGTCTTTAAGGTTAGTTTTAGGCATTAACTCCCAGTTTTTAAGGTTAGGGTTAAGTTTAGGCATTAACTCCGAAATTATTACGGTTAGGCATTAACTCTGAATGGTTAAAGTAAGGATTAAGATTTGGGATAGGCTTAAAACAAAAATATCAAGAACAACTTTCTATCACTGGATTTGAAAATGCAACCTTTGGCACCAGAGGTAGGTCAGACAGATTGTAGTTCTGGAGAGGTTTGGTAGGACAGCGACTGTAGTTCTGGAGAGGTTTGGTAGGTCAGCAACTATAGTTCTGGAGAGGTTTGGTAGGTCAGACAGATTGTAGTTCTGGAGAGGTTTGGTAGGTCAGACATACTATAGTTCTGGAGAGGATTGGTAGGTCAGACAGACAGATTGTAGTTCTGGAGAGGTTTGGTAGGTCAGACAGATTGTAGTTCTGGAGAGGTTTGGTAGGTCAGCGACTGTAGTTCTGGAGAGATTTGGTAGGTCAGACAGATTGTAGTTCTGGAGAGGTTTGGTAGGTCAGACAGATTGTAGTTCTGGAGAGGTTTGGTAGGTCAGACAGATTGTAGTTCTGGAGAGGTTTGGTAGGTCAGACAGATTGTAGTTCTGGAGAGGTTAGGTAGGTCAGACAGATTGTAGTTCTGGAGAGGTGTGGGCCACTGTGACATTGAGGTGATGAACTGTATATGCTACAGGCTCTCACAGTCTCACGTCATCCATGTTTCTCAAACGTCAAATTTCAAAGTTGTTCCAAACGTAACATTTTGAAGTCTTTAAGGTTAGTTTTAGGCATTAACTCCCAGTTTTTAAGGTTAGGGTTAAGTTTAGGCATTAACTCCGAAATTATTACGGTTAGGCATTAACTCTGAATGGTTAAAGTAAGGATTAAGATTTGGGATAGGCTTAAAACAAAAATATCAAGAACAACTTTCTATCACTGGATTTGAAAATGCAACCTTTGGCACCAGAGGTAGGTCAGACAGATTGTAGTTCTGGAGAGGTTTGGTAGGTCAGACAGATTGTAGTTCTGGAGAGGTTTGGTAGGTCAGACATACTATAGTTCTGGAGAGGTTTGGTAGGTCAGACAGACAGATTGTAGTTCTGGAGAGGTTTGGTAGGTCAGACAGATTGTAGTTCTGGAGAGGTTTGGTAGGACAGCGACTGTAGTTCTGGAGAGGTTTGGTAGGTCAGACAGATTGTAGTTCTGGAGAGGTTTGGTAGGTCAGACAGATTGTAGTTCTAGAGAGGTTTGGTAGGTCAGACAGATTGTAGTTCTGGAGAGGTTTGGTAGGTCAGACAGACAGATTGTAGTTCTGGAGAAGTTTGGTAGGTTAGACAGATTGTAGTTCTGGAGAGGTTTGGTAGGTCAGCGACTGTAGTTCTGGAGAGGTTTGGAAGGTCAGCAACTATAGTTCTGGAGAGGTTTGGTAGTTCAGACAGATTTTAGTTCTGGAGAGATTTGGTAGGTCAGACATACTATAGTTCTGGAGAGGTTTGGTAGGTCAGACAGACAGATTGTAGTTCTGGAGAGGTTTGGTAGGTCAGACAGATTGTAGTTCTGGAGAGGTTTGGTAGGTCAGCGACTGTAGTTCTGGAGAGATTTGGTAGGTCAGACAGATTGTAGTTCTGGAGAGGTTTGGTAGGTCAGACAGATTGTAGTTCTGGAGAGGTTAGGAGGTCAGACAGATTGTAGTTCTGGAGAGGTTAGGTAGGTCAGACAGATTGTAGTTCTGGAGAGGGTTGGGCCACTGTGACATTGAGGTGGTGTACTGTATATGCTACAGGCTCTCACAGTCTCACGTCATCCATGTTTCTCAAACGTCAAATTTCAAAGTTGTTCCAAACGTAAAATTTTGAAGTCTTTAAGGTTAGTTTTAGGCATTAACTCCCAGTTTTTAAGGTTAGGGTTAAGTTTAGGCATTAACTCCGAAATTATTACGGTTAGGCATTAACTCTGAATGGTTAAAGTAAGGATTAAGATTTGGGATAGGCTTAAAACAAAAATATCAAGAACAACTTTCTATCACTGGATTTGAAAATGCAACCTTTGGCACCAGAGGTAGGTCAGACAGATTGTAGTTCTGGAGAGGTTTGGTAGGTCAGACAGATTGTAGTTCTGGAGAGGTTTGGTAGGTCAGACATACTATAGTTCTGGAGAGGTTTGGTAGGTCAGACAGACAGATTGTAGTTCTGGAGAGGTTTGGTAGGTCAGACAGATTGTAGTTCTGGAGAGGTTTGGTAGGACAGCGACTGTAGTTCTGGAGAGGTTTGGTAGGTCAGACAGATTGTAGTTCTGGAGAGGTTTGGTAGGTCAGACAGATTGTAGTTCTAGAGAGGTTTGGTAGGTCAGACAGATTGTAGTTCTGGAGAGGTTTGGTAGGTCAGACAGATTGTAGTTCTGGAGAAGTTTGGTAGGTTAGACAGATTGTAGTTCTGGAGAGGTTTGGTAGGTCAGCGACTGTAGTTCTGGAGAGGTTTGGTAGGTCAGCAACTATAGTTCTGGAGAGGTTTGGTAGTTCAGACAGATTTTAGTTCTGGAGAGATTTGGTAGGTCAGACATACTATAGTTCTGGAGAGGTTTGGTAGGTCAGACAGACAGATTGTAGTTCTGGAGAGGTTTGGTAGGTCAGACAGATTGTAGTTCTGGAGAGGTTTGGTAGGTCAGCGACTGTAGTTCTGGAGAGATTTGGTAGGTCAGACAGATTGTGGTTCTGGAGAGGTTTGGTAGGTCAGCGACTGTAGTTCTGGAGAGATTTGGTAGGTCAGACAGATTGTAGTTCTGGAGAGGTTTGGTAGGTCATACAGATTGTAGTTCTGGAGAGGTTTGGTAGGTCAGACAGATTGTAGTTCTGGAGAGGTTTGGTAGGTCAGACAGATTGTAGTTCTGGAGAGGTTAGGTAGGTCAGACAGATTGTAGTTCTGGAGAGGTTAGGTAGGTCAGACAGATTGTAGTTCTGGAGAGGTGTGGGCCACTGTGACATTGAGGTGATGAACTGTATATGCTACAGGCTCTCACAGTCTCACGTCATCCATGTTTCTCAAACGTCAAATTTCAAAGTTGTTCCAAACGTAACATTTTGAAGTCTTTAAGGTTAGTTTTAGGCATTAACTCCCAGTTTTTAAGGTTAGGGTTAAGTTTAGGCATTAACTCCGAAATTATTACGGTTAGGCATTAACTCTGAATGGTTAAAGTAAGGATTAAGATTTGGGATAGGCTTAAAACAAAAATATCAAGAACAACTTTCTATCACTGGATTTGAAAATGCAACCTTTGGCACCAGAGGTAGGTCAGACAGATTGTAGTTCTGGAGAGGTTTGGTAGGTCAGACAGATTGTAGTTCTGGAGAGGTTTGGTAGGTCAGACATACTATAGTTTTGGAGAGGTTTGGTAGGTCAGACAGACAGATTGTAGTTCTGGAGAGGTTTGGTAGGTCAGACAGATTGTAGTTCTGGAGAGGTTTGGTAGGACAGCGACTGTAGTTCTGGAGAGGTTTGGTAGGTCAGACAGATTGTAGTTCTGGAGAGGTTTGGTAGGTCAGACAGACAGATTGTAGTTCTAGAGAGGTTTGGTAGGTCAGACAGATTGTAGTTCTGGAGAGATTTGGTAGGTCAGACAGATTGTAGTTCTGGAGAAGTTTGGTAGGTTAGACAGATTGTAGTTCTGGAGAGGTTTGGTAGGTCAGCGACTGTAGTTCTGGAGAGGTTTGGTAGGTCAGCAACTATAGTTCTGGAGAGGTTTGGTAGTTCAGACAGATTTTAGTTCTGGAGAGATTTGGTAGGTCAGACATACTATAGTTCTGGAGAGGTTTGGTAGGTCAGACAGACAGATTGTAGTTCTGGAGAGGTTTGGTAGGTCAGACAGATTGTAGTTCTGGAGAGGTTTGGTAGGTCAGCGACTGTAGTTCTGGAGAGATTTGGTAGGTCAGACAGATTGTAGTTCTGGAGAGGTTTGGTAGGTCAGACAGATTGTAGTTCTGGAGAGGTTAGGAGGTCAGACAGATTGTAGTTCTGGAGAGGTTAGGTAGGTCAGACAGATTGTAGTTCTGGAGAGGGTTGGGCCACTGTGACATTGAGGTGGTGTACTGTATATGCTACAGGCTCTCACAGTCTCACGTCATCCATGTTTCTCAAACGTCAAATTTCAAAGTTGTTCCAAACGTAAAATTTTGAAGTCTTTAAGGTTAGTTTTAGGCATTAACTCCCAGTTTTTAAGGTTAGGGTTAAGTTTAGGCATTAACTCCGAAATTCTTAAGGTTAGGCATTAACTCTGAATAGTTAAAGTAAGGATTAAGATTTGGGATAGGCTTAAAACAAAAATATCAAGAACAACTTTCTATCACTGGATTTGAACATGCAACCTTTGGCACCAGAGGTAGGTCAGACAGATTGTAGTTCTGGAGAGGTTTGGTAGGTCAGCGAATGTAGTTCTGAAGAGGTTTGGTAGGTCAGACAGATTGTAGTTCTGGAGAGGTTTGGTAGGTCAGCGACTGTAGTTCTGGAGAGGTTTGGTAGGTCAGACAGATTGTAGTTCTGGAGAGGTTTGGTAGGTCAGACAGATTGTAGTTCTGGAGAGGTTTGGTAGGACAGCGACTGTAGTTCAGGAGAGGTTTGGTAGGTCAGCAACTATAGTTCTGGAGAGGTTTGGTAGGTCAGACAGATTGTAGTTCTGGAGAGGTTTGGTAGGTCAGACAGATTGTAGTTCTGGGGAAGTTTGGTAGGTCAGACAGATTGTAGTTCTGGAGAGGTTTGGTAGGACAGCGACTGTAGTTCTGGAGAGGTTTGGTAGGTCAGCAACTATAGTTCTGGAGAGGTTTGGTAGGTCAGACAGATTGTAGTTCTGGAGAGGTTTGGTAGGTCAGACATACTATAGTTCTGGAGAGGTTTGGTAGATCAGACAGACAGATTGTAGTTCTGGAGAGGTTTGGTAGGTCAGACAGATTGTAGTTCTGGAGAGGTTTGGTAGGTCAGACAGATTGTAGTTCTGGAGAGGTTAGGTAGGTCAGACAGATTGTAGTTCTGGAGAGGTTGTGGCCACTGTGACATTGAGGTGGTGTACTGTATATGCTACAGGTTCTCACAGTCTCACGTCATCCATGTTTCTCAAACGTCAAATTTCAAAGTTGTTCCAAACGTAAAATGTTGAAGTCTTTAAGGTTAGTTTTAGGCATTAACTCCCAGTTTTTAAGGTTAGGGTTAAGTTTAGGCATTAACTCCGAAATTCTTAAGGTTAGACATTAACTCTGAATAGTTAAAGTAAGGATTAAGATTTGGGATAGGCTTAAAACAAAAATATCAAGAACAACTTTCTATCACTGGATTTGAACATGCAACCTTTGGCACCAGAGGTAGGTCAGACAGATTGTAGTTCTGGAGAGGTTTGGTAGGTCAGCGACTGTAGTTCTGGAGAGATTTGGTAGGTCAGACAGATTGTAGTTCTGGAGAGGTTTGGTAGGTCAGACAGATTGTAGTTCTGGAGAGGTTTGGTAGGTCAGACAGATTGTAGTTCTGGAGAGGTTTGGTAGGTCAGACAGATTGTAGTTCTGGAGAGGTTAGGTAGGTCAGACAGATTGTAGTTCTGGAGAGGTTAGGTAGGTCAGACAGATTGTAGTTCTGGAGAGGTTTGGGCCACTGTGACATTGAGGTGGTGTACTGTATATGCTACAGGCTCTCACAGTCTCACGTCATCCATGTTTCTCAAACGTCAAATTTCAAAGTTGTTCCAAACGTAAAATGTTGAAGTCTTTAAGGTTAGTTTTAGGCATTAACTCCCAGTTTTTAAGGTTAGGGTTAAGTTTAGGCATTAACTCCGGAATTCTTAAGGTTAGACATTAACTCTGAATAGTTAAAGTAAGGATTAAGATTTGGGATAGGCTTAAAACAAAAATATCAAGAACAACTTTCTATCACTGGATTTGAACATGCAACCTTTGGCACCAGAGGTAGGTCAGACAGATTGTAGTTCTGGAGAGGTTTGGTAGGTCAGCGACTGTAGTTCTGAAGAGGTTTGGTAGGTCAGACAGATTGTAGTTCTGGAGAGGTTTGGTAGGTCAGCGACTGTAGTTCTGGAGAGGTTTGGTAGGTCAGACAGATTGTAGTTCTGGAGAGGTTTGGTAGGTCAGACAGATTGTAGTTCTGGGGAAGTTTGGTAGGTCAGACAGATTGTAGTTCTGGAGAGGTTTGGTAGGACAGCGACTGTAGTTCTGGAGAGGTTTGGTAGGTCAGCAACTATAGTTCTGGAGAGGTTTGGTAGGTCAGACAGATTGTTGTTCTGGAGAGGTTTGGTAGGTCAGACATACTATAGTTATGGAGAGGTGTGGTAGATCAGACAGACAGATTGTAGTTCTGGAGAGGTTTGGTAGATCAGACAGACAGATTGTAGTTCTGGAGAGGTTAGGTAGGTCAGACAGATTGTAGTTCTGGAGAGGTTTGGGCCACTGTGACATTGAGGTGATGAACTGTATATGCTACAGGCTCTCACAGTCTCACGTCATCCATGTTTCTCAAACGTCAAATTTCAAAGTTGTTCCAAACGTCAAATTTTGACGTCTTTAAGGTTAGTTTTAGGCATTAACTCCCAGTTTTTAAGGTTAGGGTTAAGTTTAGGCATTAACTCCGAAATTATTAAGGTTAGGCATTAACTCTGAATGGTTAAAGTAAGGATTAAGATTTGGGATAGGCTTAAAACAAAAATATCAAGAACAACTTTCTATCACTGGATTTGAACATGCAACCTTTGGCACCAGAGGCAGATGCTTATGCCCATCTGGATTCCCCGTCCACAATGCCCTAACAAAACCGAAACCTAATTGAAGGTAACAGCTCTCACTGTTGCCCCTAGTGGCCGGTTTCCACATAATCTCCCGACGTCCTCAGACATGGATGGACGTTGAATACTGACTTGTATCACGGATGACCTGGCTGGTATACATATATACTGATATTTCTGTTGGGCTGATTTTAGCAATTCACTATTGTTTACTCTTGAGTACTTGAGAAGGCCTGTCAATGTGCTTTCTTAGTGCACACTGTTTCCCCTCTCTGTGTGTTTTTCAGTTACTTCAAATGTCAGTTACATCATTGTTTTTGAGCCAGCACCATACCACCCTGCATCCCACTGCTGGCTTGCCTCTGAAGCTAAGCAGGCTTGGTCCTGGATGGAAGACCTGATGCTGCTGGAAGTGGTGTTGGAGGGCCAGTAGGAGGCACTCATTCCTCTGGTCTAAAAAAAAACATTGCAATGCCCCAGGGCAGTAATTGGGGACATTGCCCTGTGGAGGATGCTGTCTTTCGGATGGAACGTTAAATGGGGGTCCTGACTTTCTGTGGTCACTCAAGATCCCATGGCACTTATCGTAAGAGTAGGGGTGTTAACCCCGGTGTCCTGGCTAAATTCCCAATCTGACCCTCATACCATCATGGCCACCTAATCATCCCCAGCTTCCAATTGGCACATTCATCCCTCTCCTCTCCCCTGTAACTATTCCCCAGGCTGTTGCTGTAAATGAGAATGTGTTCTCAGTCAACTTACCTGGTAAAATAAAAAATACTTTTTTATCTGCTGGCAGCACAGCACTAACAGATGCTAACTAATGCTGCAGTGTGTGGTGGGTCAATCAAAACGACTATCATTAGCAGAGTAGCGTAGCATCCTCCCCTACCTACTAAATTAGGATGGGTTAATGAATAATGAACGATGGATGAATAACCTGTCAATCGAGGAGAGAGGTAGAGAGAAACAGAGAGACAGAGAAATAGTCTGAGAGAGAGAGAGAGAGAGAGAGAGAGAGAGAGAGAGAGAGAGAGAGAGAGAGAGAGAGAGAGAGAGAGAGAGAGAGAGAGAGAGAGAGAGAGAGAGAGAGAGAGAGAGAGAGAGAGGGAGGGAGGGAGGGAGGGAGGGAGGGAGGGAGGGAGGGAGGGAGGGAGGGAGGGAGGGAGGGGGGAGGGAGGGAGGGCGGGCCGGCCGGCCAGCTGGTGGACCCAGTCAGGACTTATAGAGGCTGTGTTTCTCGTTGGTCTCTATCAGTGGAGTAGGGAGATAACATCTCTTACCTTATTCACAGCCACCCACATGCACTCTGAGCTATTGTACAGTGGCAAGGTAGCATGCTGGAGAGAAAAAAAGTATGGTTACTCTGGCAACCCCAGGTTTTGTGTGTGTGTGTGTGTGAGAGAGAGAGAGAGAGAGAGAGAGAGAGAGAGAGATAGTAGACACAGAGTATAAGCAGAGAGCACAGATAAAGTATAACATTGTAGAGTAACTCTTGTAACTTGGCAACAATGAGGCAAGGTAGTGGGTGGGATATGAGGAAAGTGAGTATGAAGGGTAGGTGGGGGGGTATTCTGATTCGGAGGGTAGAGCTAGAGGCAGGCCCCAATATCCTCACTAACCCCAGCCACAGACAGACAGACAGACCACCTATGCAGAATGAACCCAGTCTTACCCACCTGACTGTATCTTTCTGGTTCTGCACCATTAACGCTCAACTGTTCACACACATCTCAACTGTGAAGGTCAACACATTCAAGTTTGATTCCAGACATCTTTTCCCTTATGTCATTCAACGTTTAATCCTCTTTTTGTATTTTGTATTTGTATTTATTATGGATCCCCATTAATAAATGGGGATCCATAATAAATAAACCCCAGCAGCTACTCTTCCTGGGGTTCAGCAAAATTAAGGCAGTTTTACAGTTTAAAAACATTACAATACATTCACAACAGATTTCACAACATATTAAGGGTGTGCCCTCATGCCTCTACTCTACTACCACATATCTATAACACAAAAGCCATGTGTACATGTATGTATAGTGTGTATTTTATTGTGTGTTTGTATGCATGTGTCTATGTGTGTGTTGCTTCACAGTCCCCGCTGTTCCATAAGGTGTATTTTTATCTGTTTTTTTAATCTAATTTTACTGCTGACATGAGTTACTTGATGTGGAATAGAGTTCCATGTAGTCATGGCTCTATGTAGTACTGTGCGCCTCCCATAGTTTGTTCTTGACTTGTGGACTGTGAAGAGACCTCTGGTGGCATGTATTGTTGGGTATGCATGGGTGTCCGTGCTGTGTGCCAGTAGTTCAAACAGACAGCTCGGTTCACTCAACATGTCAATGCCTCTCACAAATACAATTAGTGATGAAGTCAATCTCTCCTCCACTTTGAGCCAGGAGACATTGACATGCATATTATTAATGTTAGCTCTCCAAGTAATTTAGTCTCCTCAACTTGATCAATTTCCACATTATTCATTACAAGATTTAGTTGAGGTTTAGGGTTTGGTAAATGATTTGTCCCAAATACAATGCTTTCAGTTTTTGAAATATTTAGGACTAACTTATTCCTTGCCACCCATTCTGAAACGAACTGCAGCTCTTTGTTAAGTGTTGCTGTCATTTCAGCTGCTATGGTAGCTGATGTGTATAGTGTTGAGTCATCCGCATACATAGACACTCTGGCTTTACTCAAAGCCAGTGGCACGTCATTAGTATAGATCGAAAAAAGTAAGGGGCCTAGACAGCTGCCCTGGGGAATTCCTGATTCTACCTTGATTTTGTTAGAGAGGCTTTCATTAAAGAACACCCTCTGTGTTCTGTTAGACAGGTAATTATTTATCCACAATATAGCAGGGGGTGTAAAGCCATAACAAATAAATTTTTCCAGCAACAGACTATGATCGATAATGTCAAAAGCCGCACTGAAGTCTAACAAAACAGCCCCCACAATCTTTTTATCATCAATTTCTCTCAGCCAATCATCAGTCATTTGTGTACGTGCTGTGCTTGTTGAATGTCCTTCCCTATAAGCGTGCTGAAAGTCTGTTGTCAATTTGTTTACTGTGAAATAGCATTTTATCTGGTCATACACCATTTTTTCCAAAAGTTTACTAAGGTTTGGTAACAGGCTGATTGGTCTGCTATTTGAGCCAGTTAAGGGGGCTTTACATTTACATTTTAGTCATTTAACAGACGCTCTTATCCAGAGCGACTTACAGAAGCAATTAGGGTTAAGTGCCTTGCTCAAGGGCACATCGACAGATTTTTCACCTAGTTGGCTCGGGGATTAGAACCAGCGACCTTTCGGTTACTGGCACAACGCTCTTACCCACTAAGCTACCTGCCGCCCACATTGTTAGGTAGGGGAATAACTTTTGCTTCCCTCCAGGCCTGAGGGCACACACTAGTATGCTTAAATTGAAGATATGGCAAATAGGAGTGGCAATATTGTCCGCTATTATCCTCAGTAAATGTCCATCCAAGTTGTCAGAACCCGGTGGCTTGTCATTGTTGTTCGACAATAATAATTTTTCCACCTCTTCCACACTTACTTTACGGAATTCAAAATTACAATGCTTGTCTTTCATAATTTGGTCAGATATACTTGGAATTGTAGTGTCAGCGTTTGTTGCAGGCATGTCATGCCTAAGTTTGCTAATCTTGCCAATGAAAAAATAATTAAAGTAGTTGGCAATATCAGTGGGTTTTATGATGAATGAGCCATCTGATTCAATAAATGATGGAGCGGAGTTTGCCTTTTTGCCCAAAATTCCATTTAAGATGCTCCAAAGCTTTTTTACTATCATTCTTTATGTAATTTATCTTTATTTCATAGTGTAGTTTCTTCTTCTTTTTATTCAGTTTAGTCACATGATTTCTCAATTTGCAGTACGTTTGCCAATCGGTTGTACAGCCAGACCTATTTGCCATCTCTTTTGTCTCATCCCTCTCAACCATACCATTTTTCTTTTCAATTCCTCATCAATCCACGGGGATTGAACAGTTTTTAGCTGTGTGTTTTTGCATTGAGACGTCAGAACAATGTGGTCAGTTTGTAGTTTGTGTTGACACTAAGCCAGAGAGAGAGGGAGTGAGTTGTGTGGGTTGTAAAATTGCCGTTGTTTGAGTTCTGTCGGCTGATTCCTGTCAAACAGTAGCTTTAATCTGTCTTCAGGGTGTCTGTCGGCAGCCATGTTTGTTTGGTCAGAGAAGTAGTGCTACCTGGGTAATTACCTCTAACAAAGTGGCTTGTTTTGATTTGGTCTGGAATCTAATTCCATCGGATATGATGAGGAAAAGTGTTGAGTTTTTTTTAAACTCTTGTTGGGTTGTGAAGATTTGAATGTTATTCCGACTTGACGGGTGTGTTTGGAAGGTTAGCCTTGTGAAAGGTGAGTTTTAATGCTTTAAATTGTAATTAGCTTTTTTTTTGGAAGGTGAGGCTGCTTCTCTCTCTCATACACACTCACACACACACACACACACACACACACACACACCTCACACACATCTAACACACACACATACCTCACACACATCTAACACACACACATACCTCACACACATCTAACACACACACATACCTCACACACATCTAACACACACACATACCTCACACACATCTAACACACACACACACCTCACACACATCTAACACACACACATACACACACACACACACACAAATGCACACACTCACAATGATTTCCTCAAACATAACCTTATCTTACTCTCTCTCACACAAACACACACATATACACATCACACACACACACACACACACACACACACACATACACATTCGCTCCTGTGAGTCATTTAGGCCCTGGCCCCGGTTCAAGAAAGCCTCAAAGAGAATCTTGTTGGCAGGAGGCTCCAGCGCTTCACCTCTCAGCAGAGGTTAGCAGGAACACATTGTCTCTCTCCCCTCCCCTCTTCTCCTCTCCTCTCCTCTCCCCTCCTCTCCTCTCTTCTCCTCTCGTCCGTCACAATGGTTCGATCATCTGTTGTTTTACACCATAGAGGAATAGGAATGCAGCTCATAGACCTAGGCAGAGGTCAACCAATAGAATAGAATAGATACTTTACTGTCCGAGCAGCAGTCCCTTTGCGGCATTACTGTCAGGTTACTATAAAGACTACAGAATTGTTAGTTAATAAGAGAGTGATGGATGATATTAATGAGACAGCAGGGCAGGGGAGAGCAGGCAGAGCAGGGGAGAGGGGCTTAGTGCTTCCCATTGGCTCCCCCTGGGCGATAAGAAAGACAAACACACAACGCCACTATAATACACCACAGCCACCTTCCGCTCAGGGTGAAGGACAGGGGAAAGAGGAGGCATGGAGGAGGGGGGCTCCTTCATCATTTTTGACAATGATCTGTGTGTTGGAAAGGGGGATTTACAAAGTAAGGAAGCCCCCCCACCCTTTTTTTAAACACATTTTCTCTCTTAAAACAGACTGACACAAGAACACACACACAGACACTAGTTATTTGAGTTTTGAGGTGGAAACGGGGTATAGCGTGTGTGTGTGTGTGTGTGTGTGTGTGTGTGTGTGTGTGTGTGTGTGTGTGTGTGTGTGTGTGTGTGTGTGTGTGTGTGTGTGTGTGTGTGTGTGTCTACTAGACAGTGTGTACGCACTGTGTGTCTACTCCTCTCATGCCCCCGTCCCCTCAACCTCCCAAAGCTTAATCCATGTGGGGAGGTAGAGGGGGTAGAGGGAGGATAACAGGGGGGAGGTAGAGGGGGGTAGAGGGAGGATAACAGGGGGGAGGTAGAGGAGGGGTAGAGGGAGGATAACGGGGGAGGTAGAGTGGGGGGTAGAGGGAGGATAACGGGGGAGGTAGAGGGGGTAGAGGGAGGATAACAGTTGGGAGGTAGAGGGGGGGTAGAGGGAGGATAACGGGGGGAGGTGGAGGGGGTAGAGGGAGGATAACAGTTGGGAGGTAGAGGGGGGTAGAGGGAGGATAACAGTTGGGAGGTAGAGTGGGGGTAGAGGGAGGATAACAAGGGGGAGGTAGAGTGGGGTAGAGGGAGGATAACAATTGGGAGGTAGAGGGGGGTAGAGGGAGGGTAACAGGGGGGAGGTAGAGGGGGTAGAGGGAAGATAACAGTTGGGAGGTAGAGGGGGTTAGAGGGTGGATAACAGTTGGGAGGTAGAGTGGGGGTAGAGGAAGGATAACAGGAGGGAGGTAGAGGGGGTAGAGGGAGGATAACAGGGGGGAGGTAGAGGGGGGTAGAGGGAGGATAACAGTTTGGAGGTAGAGTGGGGGTGGAGGGAGGATAACAGTTGGGAGGTAGAGTGGGGGTAGAGGGAGGATAACAGGGGGGAGGTAGAGGGGGGTAGAGGGAGGATAACAGTTGGGAGGTAGAGTGGGGTAGAGGGAGGATAACAATTGGGAGGTAGAGGGGGGTAGAAGGAGGGTAACAGGGGGAGGTAGAGGGGGGTAGAGGGAGGATAACAGTTGGGAGGTAGGGGGGCAGAGGAAGAATAACAGGGGGGAGGTAGAGGGGGTAGAGGGAGGATAACAGGTGGGAGGTAGAGTGGGGGTAGAGGAAGGATAACAGGGGGAGGTAGAGGGGGGTAGAGGGAGGATAACAGGGGGGATGTAGAGGGGGGTAGATGGAGGATAACAGGGGGAGGTAGAGGGGGTGTAGAGGGAGGATAACAAAGGGGAGGTAGAGTGGGGTAGAGGGAGGATAACAATTGGGAGGTAGAGGGGGGTAGAAGGAGGGTAACAGGGGGAGGTAGAGGGGGTAGAGGGAGGATAACAGTTGGGAGGTAGGGGGCAGAGGAAGAATAACAGGGGGGAGGTAGAGGGGGTAGAGGGAGGATAACAGGGGGGGGAGGTAGAGGGGGTAGAGGGAGGATAACAGGGGGGAGGTAGAGGGGGGTAGAGGGAGGATAACAGTTGGGAGGTAGAGGGGGGTAGAGGGAGGATAACAGTTGGGAGGTAGAGTGGGGGTAGAGGAAGGATAACAGGGGGAGGTAGAGGGGGGTAGAGGGAGGATAACAGGGGGGAGGTAGAGGGGGGTAGAGGGAGGATTACAGGGGGAGGTAGAGGGGGTGTAGAGGGAGGGTAACAGGGGGGGGGTAGAGGGGGTGTAGAGGGAGGATAACAGGGGGGACTTAGAGGGGGTGTAGAGGGAGGATAACTGGGGGGAGGGTCCCTGTTTATTTGCTCTATCCTCTCTCTCTTCTTTCTGTGGAGGAAGAAGAGACACATTTGAGGCGCTGCATGTGGGTACATCCTTCTTTTTCATCCCATCCCCTTCTCCTGTCCTACATAAGGGCCCGAAAGGAGGCAGTATTTTGCTGATATATCAATGCAGGCCAGCCAGCTACAAATGATCCACAGTAACCCAATGAGATCAAACTGGGAGAACCAGGGGGGCTCTCCTCCCCTTTCGGCCTACCCTGTGCAGATGCACCGACACTGTGATGGACCAGGTGACCCTCCTCCCCTACCCTGGAGGGGCTGATGGAGCAGGTTTTTTTGAGTAATTTCTGTTCATTTCTTATATCTGTCATAGTAAAAATTATTGTGTGCACACACACATACGAGGCACACACACATACACATGCATGCAAAAACACACTTTCACACACAAGCACTCTCAAATCCACACATACCTGCATCAAACAGTGAACTCATTCATGCTTTATATGATGTGATTTGCAGGGTGTGTTTTTGGTACAGATTACTCCAGAGACCCCAGCAACAAGGCCTGATTGAACAAATGAAAAGCACTCAAGCACCAATGACCTGAGGTGACCTACTTCACTTCATATCGGTATTTATCAGTCTCTAATAGAAATATAATACAACAACATAACGTTTCGAAATGTGTTTTTTCTCATTTCAGACTGAGAAACATTTAGTAAACAATGATCATTAAAAGAGAGTGCTTTTCTTGTTAGTTCAGATCAGGGTTGGTTTCATTTTATTTTTTACCACATTATGATATTCACTCACCAGTTATCGCAGCAAACTGGGAACATTCTCAGAACATCAGCTAAGATTCCCATTAAGTTTTAGTTGGTGTTTTATCTAACCATAGGATGGAAAAATAAGAATGTTTTTGATAACAAAATGTATTTTTTTTGTGTGAAAATGCTTTGACTGAAATATCCTTGGAATGTGGTCCTCTGTAGCTCAACTGGTAGAGCACGGCGCTTGAAACGCCAAGGTAGTGGGTTCGAGCCCCGGGACCACCCATACACAAAAATGTATGCATGCATGACTGTAAGTCGCTTTGGATAAAAGCGTCTGCTAAATGGCATATTATTATTTATTATTATTATTATTATGTTCTCCTAACATTCGCTAAAATCTATAGCAACCACAGAACATTCCCCAAACATTCTAATTAGGTTTCCAGGTAAAGAACAGACGAAACTATTTTGCAAGAGAGACGTAGTACATTATCTATATTTCAATAGGCTACATGAATAGCTGACAGAATTTGGACTAACTGAAATGTATATTGTTCAGGTCGGTACAGCCTAGAAACCCTGATGGAGCAGCACTGTTACGCATCCTCCTTCCTTACAGAATGATGCATATTTTCTCCCACATGGCTCAAGGAACAGCCAAAAAAGTTTGTCACACGCAACTCAATATCCAAAGAAAACATCATACCTCGCCATAACTGCCGCAACAGAGATATGGCTTTGGCTGGTCACACACCAATACAGTTAACGCTTAAACGGTAAAAGGGGAAAGGGGGATCTGTGTCTTGGTTTTTAACTGATCCGATAGTAAAAGTTGTGAGGGATTTATTCGACATAAGATGTATAGAAATGCATAAATTATATATTTAAAATATCTGTTCTTCAATGGTTCAACAATTTGTCACATGTTTATAATAATGTTTGCAGGTTAGATTAAATACCAAACAGTGCGCATAGCCTAATAATGCTCGACATTTCTATTCTTATAGGCTTAGCAATAACGGCTACGCATGGCCAGGTCTGAATGTGATGGCCAGATGCAGTATAACCCCACTGTGGGGGGGAAATGTTATTGCAGCAGTGAAATTAGTATAACAAATATTGATCGAGAATGAGTGAAAACGTATTATTATTATAAATCATATTATTATTATTATTAATGAGAACATAATTATAATTAACATAATTAATAAATTATGGGTATTGTTAACCACAATTACAAATACATATGTTTATAGACTACCCTATCCTAACCCTAATGTATGTCCTGTTCTCTTCAACTGGATACACTGCTACCAGTGCATGGCTTCACTCCGTGGGCTGTGACTCGGTGGGTTCGCCCCGGCCCGGTCCCCGGCCTGACCTGGCGGATCTCGTCCTCCGCATTCCTCCCGCGCACCCTATCATAAACATCCTCGCCTAGACCGAGGGCAGGAAGTGCGCGAGGACAGGAATTTAAGTCTTTCAAAGTGCATTAAAGCTGAGGGACCATTAAAAGATGTTGCTGCCATGTTCGGTTTGTTATCTTATAGTAGACCTGCAAACGGGCTTTGCGAAACGCACACACACACACACACACACACACACGCACAGAGAGAGAGAGAGACGAATTCATGGCTCTGTACATTTTGGGTGTTATTGTTATTTCTCTGTATCATTGTGGTGGTTGCCACTAATAATCGGATAGTTTATTATTATCGTTATTCATATTATTATTTTGACTACTATTTTTTATACTTACAGAAAACTGTAACAACCTCGGTGCATTTACGAGGTGATATATCATTACTGCAATTAAAGTGTCTGCAAAGCCGCAACAGAACCCTGTCAGCTGTGGAGTTGTTTTACATTGTATCTTTTTATTACAGTAAGCGTTTATTCGCCGATGATTGTTGGGGATCAAGCGAGAATTTGAGAGGGATTTGTAGAGGGTGTGTATTTATCTAAGAACAAAACATAGGCTACCCTGTGTCTATCTCATGGCTCTCTCGTATTCTCTCTGTTGTACGTCAGTGATATGCCTTCCTTGTCTATGGTTTATTGCGTGTCTGCTTTTTTTGTCCAGATCAATTTGTTCAATACCAATTGAATTGTTATTTTTGCTTAAACATTTGGTATTATGCCTAGTTAATTCGTATTGATGTTACATAATTAAGTTTAATATTTGAACATATCCCTCACCAAATGACGAGTACCCATTGGTATTGAGAACTCCCGTTGAAAAGTCAGTCGTTGAAGAAAAATGAGGCCTGGTGTTTTAGACAGTATAGCCTAGCTTCAATACTATATCCAGAAGCTATACCCATCTTGCCCTCTACAACTATTCTCTTTCTGCACGTGGTATTGTGAATAAAAAATTACGCATGATCCCTTTGGTGCAATCTTGGTTCAATGACACTGTTAATTTGCCAGTGCGCCTAAACCATGGCTTGTAAAGGTTATAATAGGTGGATTAAAATTCTTCACCTTCTTTTGTCAACCAACAACTTTTTCCTTCGTTCTCTTTTATCCAATTTAAAACGTGATATAAAGAAAACAAGCGACAATCGAATTAACATTCTTCAGCGCGCTCTAAAGCCAAGCTATAGTTCAGGTTACACATTGGCCTCGCGCTAGCGGTGTTTACAGATTCTTAACATGTTTATTTACAGCTTGTTGTGACGTGACGCGCGTGACTGTGGCAGCCCGGGCCAGATGCAGCGCGCAGGTGAGCGAGGTGTGCCCGGGTAAAAGTCGACCGCTCCTGCAGTCGTTTGGAGTGAGTCTCAAGAAAGCGTCCAGAGTTTCAGTCAATAAAAGGTATGTATTATTGATTAAAATAATATTGTGTTATTCAGAAAAATGTAGTTGAAAATAGAAAGCATATTAAATGGCATTAATGGCTGATAAATACCTATAGGCCAGCACGTGGTTCCAATACAATATAACCTATTTTGCCAAGAGATTCCTTGTATCCATGCAGGGCATAGACAAGTCCTGACCTAGGCAACATACATGATTTATGTCACAGGAATGCTGAATAATGTGGTCCTCTGTAGCTCAATTGGTAGAGCATGGCGCTTGTAACGCCAGGGTAGTGGGTTCGATCCCCGGGAGCACCTATACCTAAAAATGTATGCACGCATGACTGTAAGTGGATAAAAGCGTCTGCTAAATGGCATATTATTATTATTAAATATTCCAGTTTTAACAAGAAAAGTTATTGAAACAGATCTGCAGTTTTAGCCTTGAGTTTGAGACTTTGTTGCCTTTTAAGCATCGTTTTGAACATCGTTTTGTTTTCCTTCCCAAGTTGTTCCAAATGTTGTTGTTTTTTCGTTTTCTTTTCGATTTATTCAACTTTCTGAGCCATATGAGTAGGCCTACTGGTAGTCGAATGATGTTATTACAGTCGTTGATGTTATTGCGCAATAGGCATTACTGCCACTGTTGTTATTAATGATTGTTAAATAACAATATGATAATAACACAATTATTGACTGATAATATCTATGATTGTTGACCGTTCAGCAACTCCTCTTCTCTCTCTCTATTCGTGTTCCATATTCTAATCCTCATGGACTTGGGCGCATTGGATCATGAAGAGACCACAGACTTTCTCCGCAACAATAAAGAGTAAACAACTCCCCAAATCACGAGGTATTACTAAACACACGCGCACTGTCATCACTGCCCAACAAAGGCTCTGGGTTTGTGGTGTCGTCTTTGTTTTCGCTCACTTAAAGACCACATCACCGCATCTGTGTCGCTTTGTTCAAGTAGCATGTCACTGAAGTATAGGCCTGTATTCACCTCGATTTTGAAAACAAAAATAAAACCAACAAACTGTATCCTTGACTTTTCATGTGTGTTTGCTATCCAAAATATATATTTTTAATCTTTGTGAAAACGAATGTTTGGGCATTTTGGTCAAATTATATCCCCAGACACATTTGAACTGACCATACAACACTTCCAAAATATGCAGCACTCCATGGACGTTTATAGCATATTTAGCATGATTTTGAAAGCATAATTATTTACAAAATACGTTCCTACACTTAGTAACTACATTTGGTGCCTTTTGACACACTCATACACAAATCTAAAATTTGATAGGCCTATCTATGCATTGTAAGCCTATGATAGGCTATGTATGATAAGTCATTATTATTGTTATTTATATCTTTGCTATTTGTATAAATTGACACCCATTTAAAAAGTAACCACATAATGTATTCTATCGACGCTATCTGAACTAGACACAATTAAGCAGAGTAATATCTTTTCAGGATATGCTTTTCAGTCCAAAAACATAGGCTATGTGAAAAAGATAATCATGAACCTGAGAAAATTATTTATTTTAGGGCTGGAAACGGCCCACTCGGTGTCTTGTAGTAATTGCGCGCTGAGAGACGGTTGGCTCTCACGGCTGTTCAGCTGTTCCTCCGCAAGGAGAGCCGGGGCTTCTCTACAGCCGCCGGCCGGGCCTCAGACTGTGGGCCGGTGGCGGGTGATGACACACATGCCAATGCTGTTCCACCTGCGTCAGCTCTCATAGCACGGAAATACCATCCCGGAGAATGCCGATGGGACCCACATGGGTGGCCAGGGAAATGTATACCCCCTTCATACACCTCCATCACAATGCCTGCTAATTAAGCGGCACTATCAATCCAGGTTTTCTGCGGCTGCTGCGGACAAGCGGTCAGTAGCTAATGAGGCTTCAGCCGGAATGCAATAACATGTTGAGGTAAATCTGAGTGTATAGGCCGAGGCTATTTACTTAAAATAGCTGAAAATACTATTTATATTAGGGCTATCTTGTTTTATCATTGGACGATATTGAAAATTGCAGTCAATGCAACAAAAAAAAAGATCAGTTATGAATAGACTATAGGCTATTATTTTGTACAAACTATAAGTCAACATAAATACAGGATGTAACAATTGGCTATTTTGTCAATCATAACTGTGTCCCATGCAACATTGGCACGTGCTTTTTAGTGGCATTGAAATTCACGAAATGAATTACAGTACCTTGAAATTCTCTTCCTCTTAATAATTTATTTTTGACACAAACTTTTCTCTAAGCTATTTTCCTATTCACTTGCAATGAGTGCTATCTTGTCTAAACCCCACTCTAACACGTGTTATTTTTGCAACGTGTGTGAACAGAAAAATTAATTTGGTCATGTGAAGTGGGTAGACGAGAGATTCCTCACCACGCAGCCGTGGAACTCGTCCAATGCTCACAAATCAAAGAGCAGTACGTCGCACGACGCACTGGAGAGCCACGGCCGCTAGTAGGCCTACCGTCTGCCTGTGGACAAAAAAAAATAGAAAAGGGCTGGGCTTAGAGAGGAATCAAACCACAACCTGGGCTGCGCCTCCATCACAAACCAGTTTGGAAGAAAGTATGTTCTAGAGGAGAGTCTAGTGCCTAACAAGTCACCAACTGTGGCTCAAAACACGGATTTCTCTGCGCGGTAAACGTTAAGGAGGCAGCCTCAGAGTTTTGTTTTGAAGTCCATTTTGAGGTGCTACGGCTAATATAATTTTCTGCAAGTGTAGTTAATCGCGTTTGTTGTTCTGTATTTGTGCTGTATTTGTTTTTGTTTTGGTGTGCGCAATGATGGCCACTTACCAAAACCCCGACGATGACGCAATGGCCCTGATGGTCCACGACACCAACATGGCGAAGGATAAGGAGCGACCCAAAGAGGAACCGGTCCAGGAAAAGGGTTCGGAGAAAACGGACCCGTCTCAAAAACCACCGTATTCGTATGTGGCTCTCATTGCCATGGCCATCCGGGAGAGCACTGAGAAGCGCCTCACTCTGTCTGGTATTTACCAGTATATCATAACCAAATTCCCTTTCTACGAGAAAAACAAGAAAGGCTGGCAAAACAGTATCCGGCACAACTTGAGTCTGAATGAATGTTTCATCAAGGTTCCTCGTGAGGGAGGCGGCGAGAGAAAAGGGAATTACTGGACCCTTGACCCGGCGTGCGAGGACATGTTCGAGAAGGGAAACTACAGGAGGAGACGTAGAATGAAACGTCCCTTCAGACCTCCACCGACCCATTTCCAGCCCGGGAAATCCCTCTTCGGTGGTGATGGGTACGGCTACCTGTCCCCTCCAAAGTACCTGCAATCCAGCTTCATGAACAACTCGTGGTCGCTGGGCCAGCCGCCCACCCCGATGTCCTACACCTCCTGTCAGATGGCCAGTGGCAACGTGAGTCCCGTCAATGTGAAAGGACTGTCCGCTCCTTCCTCATACAACCCGTACTCCCGGGTGCAAAGCATGGGTCTCCCAAGCATGGTGAACTCTTATAACGGCATGAGCCATCACCACCACCCGCACGCTCACCATGCCCAGCAGCTGAGCCCGGCGACCGCTGCGCCGCCCCCGGTCTCCTCCAGCAACGGAGCGGGCCTGCAGTTCGCCTGCTCCCGCCAGCCTACCGAGCTCTCCATGATGCACTGTTCGTATTGGGATCACGAGAGCAAACACTCCGCGTTACACACGAGGATTGACATTTAGAGTTTACCAGAGGGCCACTTGTAAAATGGACTCTTGTGAGAGAAAGACAATAAGTCTATTCCTGTGTATTCAAACCAGAAAAAAAAGTATTTTTGAAGAGACAATACTATGACGGGCTCTTTTGATCCAAATAATGTACTGAAAATCCATATGGAAAGATATACAAGTGGGGATGCTGAGAGGATTTTCAAAAACTGGAAATTGTGAGAGTAAGAGGTCACGATTTGGCACGAGGTATAGCAGAGCTTTTGGGGCCATTTCGTGCGCCAATTGTTGCCTTGGCCAGAAGGCAACAGTGTGTTATAAACACTGTTATATGTTAGAAACATTTGTAAAATCCAACCAGTTCCCTATTCACGGGGATACAAATTCAAAAAATACAATTAATTGAAAACAAAATACACAAAACCCTCCCCCCTGTCTTGGAATTCAAAACATCACCTGAATGAGTGATAATTGAATTAGAACTACGTATTTGAACCAGTATCGTGTACTGAGCGGACACCAAGACCATGTGAAATGTGGATTATTTAGCCTGTCTTTAGTTTTTTTTTTTTTACCGTTTCACAGTTCTTAATCTGGGTGCAGGTGAAGAGAGAGGGCACAGTCAGAAGGAGCAATACCAAAGATGTGTTACTTCTGGGGTCATTGACGTTATAGGCTTCGTGGCCTCTGATAGAGATGGTTTAGTTTCCGATAACATTCAGTCCAGTGCCAGTTTTTTTTTTACCTTTCTTGTTTTTTACAAACGTAATTATTTTTGTCTCATACATGTTGGGACCATGTTAAATTAGCACTTTTCCCTCTTTTTCTAGTTTTGTGAATTTCTTAATAAACTTGTATTTCTTTCAAAGTAAAACATTGGTCATGAATTAAGCCTTATTTGTGCAAAAACGGTATTATATAAACGTATTAGGCTTGCAACGTAGGCTTGGAACTAAATATTCCACAGATGAAGTTAACTGGAATTCTGTCCGTGAATGTTCTTCACTTAGGCCTAAACCCGAGTGTGTATTTTTTGTCTTGAAAATGCTAATGTTAAATTTCACTAATTTTATTATTTTTGACATGTAAATCCTTTGCGTAAAACGTCTCCAAATATCTAGCAGATGCGTAATAAGGCCTAATACTTTTGTACAGTTTAGCTAAAGTTTAGTTTACTGGGGAGTTGGTTGGATATTTCAGTTTTATACACAAAATATATATTCTTCCATTCGAAAGTAGTTTTGGGAAATGCCATTTAATTATAAACTATTAGAGCTGTTGAGCTATTAGACCTTAATGAAATGAAAACACAGCAGGGCCTACTCTGGGGACTTGCATGCATTACCAAATGAAACAGTGAACTTTTGCCTAATTAGAGTTACCAAATACGTCTAAGGCATCTCATTTGTCAGCAGAGTGCAACAATGGAAGAGAGAAAATCAAAGAAAAAGCTGTGCGTGTTTAGGAAGACGTGAACTTCTTAGAGGGTTTTTTGGCAGTCGTTGCTCCGAGGCCGAATGCTTAGGAGAAACAGATGCTGCAGAAGTTAAGGGTCGCCATCACAGTCATTCCATTTAATCATTATCCCCATATGATGTAGGCTAACGAACTTACATTATGTGTTTAAGCTAATTGGCTTCAGTTCAGTGGGCTTTTCCAAGGAGCATGGGGGGTTTTCTCTGTGTGTTTACCAACTGCTCATGCATAATTGCACAGTGGCACTTGATTATTTATATTGTATTATTATTATTATTATAAATTATTATTATTATGGCCTGTTATTATCATTCACAATAAGGTGAATTTGGTGAACCAAGGAGTTTGGCCATGGATGGATTCGAAATTATTTTGCCATCCACCCAAAACATGTTCGGTTACACTATGGAGTTGACCTTTAACCTTTACTGCAGGATTCTTATCTAAAGATTGACGTGGACTGACGTGTCATACACCTTGCTAGGCCTTCAGTTGGGTTGTCCAGATATTCGAATAAATTAGCCTAATGCATTTTGGCCAAATAATTTCAACTTGAATAGCCTAGACCTGTATGGGCCTACCTGCAGGAAATCTAGCAAAGAAATCAATATTTGTATTCATTTTAGCTAAGACAATTCTTACATATGAGCTAAGAGAAGCAACGTGTGAGTGGGCTGAGTTGAGCATAAAGTAATAGATGACACCATACTGTTTTCCAGCATATTTTGCTAAACGAACCATCAAAAATAAAATAAAACGTAGGCCTATAGGCAATATGTCGTGTCATGAAGGTTTAAAACCTACAGGCTACAAAACAATAGCATCAGTCTAGGTTGAAACGATGTTTCATGTTGATGCCTAAATTGCTGTAGTCTATCCACTGGAGAATGATGTTACAGCTTTACACACGTCTTTCCTTGTCGTTTTTGTCTGAACGCGCTGAATTAGACGTGCAATTAGACGGCTCGAATTAGACGAGCCGTTCCGAACCCGGGGGCAGTGACGCTCTTCAAAAGAGAGACGTGGTGACGAGTGAAACGCTTTCAATACACGTCTATTCTCAACTCTCTTCCACCTATTATCACTTTCACAACACTCAGGTTCACACTCACAAAGCTATCGGGTGACTATTGTACGGTTTAAAACGTTTTTCCAATGACAATTTTTTTTTTTTAAATAAGGATTAACCATTTCATAATAGCATTTTAATTGTTTTGATTATTATGAATATCATTCATATCACTATTGCAGCTCTGAAACGAATTCCTTTTCAACAATTCTGCCATTATTTTACGATAGGCTGCTGATAGCACACTACCAGAACCCATTTGTGCTTTATTCTAGGTTTTCTCATATGGGGTCATAGGCTTCGTCATGCATTAGGCTCTTCTGAATGTGATGTCCACTTTCAGTGAGTTTGAGTTCGTGCCTTATTTTAGACTGACAAGATCCTTATGTGACCGTAGACAGCAATCTTGCAACAGTATATCATTCACCTTGATCCACCCTCCGCTCCATAGCAACTGTCAAACAACGTCCTTGGCCCCATCGCAGCGTCATTCATGACATACATATTTTACACTAACTATAGGTGAGAAATGGAGTAGTGGTAAGTCCAGCAGTGTTTGCAGCAGTTTAAATAGTAAATATTCTTTGTGGATGAATCCCAAAATAATTATGCTTTCTTACTAAACTAAATTGGCTAGTCACTTTGGCAATATGTGCATTATTCAGTTAAGTTCAAGAAAATGCAATTGTATTTAATTCCTAGCATAAAAAAACAATGGTTGGTAGGATTTTTAGTGGCATACAAGTTAACATAAGTTGCCATTCATATATCATAAGCAAATACTTGTTTGCTTTATATGCTTGTATGGATGCAAAAGTGGCGCGCACAGAGGATATTGCGACCCTTTCCTTAATTCGTTATTCATTGTGCGGGCACGGTGAGTCACGGAAAGAGCACCTGTCCTTGTCGTTTGTATGCTTGGAGAATATGATTATGATGAGAATGCAACGCATGACTTATTGACCTACAGTATATAGTTTTCCCCGTTATAGTCTATGCCTTAAAGTCTATGCCATGTATATAAAGCCGTTTTATCCTACTTTCATCAGGTGCATGTTTATCAATAGGCCTAGTGCCACTTTTGCATTGTTTTACTTGCAGCTGAAGGGCCTTGGTTGAATGGTGTAATGTATTAGCCCACCTTTGTAATCACGTGTATGAGGCAAATTGTAGATACATGCAGCCCAACAGAAACCATAATTGTTAAAGGTTTTGGCTTTCTGTGTGGGCATATTCCATGACTTACATTTACATTTACATTTTAGTCATTTAGCAGACGCTCTTATCCAGAGCGACTTACAGTTAGTGAGTGCATACATTTTCATACTTGAGACTAGATTTGCATAAGAGCCTATATGGAGTGTTGAACTCTGTAGCATCCCTCGTTTAAGCATAGACGACCAAGCGACCAATTTGTGTAAGGATACATTTTCTTATTTTTTAACCTAAACAAATAGTCCTTTAATGTCTTGTGAATATCAGAGAACAAATCGCTTGGACCCACAAACGAAAGTCAATGCATTTAGCTATAGCCTAGAATGGAGTAAAAATGCGAAATGTGACATTTCATTAGTGACTGAAGCATGTTGTTTTAGCAGAAGCTAAATTCAACAAATCTTTGTCGGATATAAATAATAAAACAGGTAGCCTAACATGAGGAAGAATTCAACTCAATGTACTCTTATTAATAATAGAAGACCAAATTAATTAGGCCTAAAAATTAACCTATATATAATTCATCAAATTGCATAATGCTGTGCACTCTAATTCATATTTTTATTTAACTTGGGGAATAAAACTACCTCAGCAAAGAGTAAAAATAACAAACAGTAGTTGAAAGACATTAGTTGTTAGTTGTGCACTCATTCAAGCTCCGCGAAGCCAACTGGCGCTCCATCCCGTCTTCTACTGTGAATGGTCTGTCTCTCTGTTTAACGAGCTGGATTGAGCAGCGCGCGTGCAGCACCGTTCAGCGCTGCGCAGAGGGAGCGACAATGCAAGGTTGAAACGTAGGCCTAGCTGTATATATTTTCTGCTTCCTCACATTAATGTTTTGTAAACAACGAGGAGATAAGGACGCGTTTGAAAGGCCAGTGTATTCTAAACAAGCTTCTTAAAATAATAAATAAGCCTACAACGTTTCACGAAAAATAAGGCATGTTGTCAGCGAGCTGGTAGCCATTTTCGGAGATTAGCCTACATTTAGCCGACGATGGACATGTAGCCTATATCTTGCTTTGTCTATTTAACCAACTGAACATGTGAACATGTGAAATTATGAAATTCTTATATTATGATTATGATAGCCTATATTAGCACATGATAATAATAATAATTACATTTTTTACATTTTTACATTTTTAGTCATTTAGCAGACGCTCTTATCCAGAGCGACTTACAGTTATTTAGTGCATACATTTTTCATACTGGCCCCCGTGGAAAAACGAACCCACAACCCTGGCGTTGCAAGGGCCATGCTCTACCAAGTGAGCTACAGCGGATTAATTACAATTATTATTATTATTCTCATAGCTATGTTCAATATTCAAAGCACCATATTTATTAATTGTTACAATTCTACAGACAACATTCATGCTGATGATATGAGCAGGTACAGGATTCTGAGTACGTTTGAGTATAGGTATAGAGGAGCCGAACACGTCGCGTAAAAAATGGCCTTGCACATGCAATGGTAGAGTTGCGTTTTGTTTATTTACATTCGTTGATTATATTATTTGACAAAGACATGACCAATGCATTTTAGGCCTACTTTAGATGTTGCAATAGCTCTTTCTGTTTTAGTTTACTTTTAGTTTACAGTGCCTTCAGAAAGTATTCACACCCCTTGACTTTTTCCACATTTTGTTGGGTTACAGCCTGAATCGAAAATTGATTAAATTGAGATTTTTTTGTCACTGGCCTACACACAATACCCCATCATGTCAAAGTGGACTTGGGTTTTTTTTTTGTTGTAAAAATTAATTAAACATGAAAAGCTGAAATGTCTTGAGTCAGTAAGTATTCAACCCCTTTGTTATGACAAGCCTAAATAAGTTCAGGAGTAAAAATGTGCTTAAGAAGTCACATAAGTTGCATGGACTCACTCTGTGTGCAATAATAGTTTTTAACATGATTTTTGAATGACTACCTCATCTCTGTACCCCACACATACAATTATCTGTAAGGTCCCTCAGTCGAGCAGTGAATTTCAAACACAGATTCAACCACAAAGATCAGGGAGGTTTTCCAATGCCTGCAAAGAAGGGCACCTATTGGCAGATGGCTAAAAAATAAAAGAAAGCTGAATATCCCTTTGAGCATGGTGAAGTTATTAATTACGCTTTGGATGGTGTATCAATACACCCAGTCACTACAAAGATACAGGCGTCTTTCTTATCTCAGTTGCCGGAGAGGAAGGAAACCGCTCAGGTATTTCACCATGAGGCCAATGGTGACGTTAAAACAGTTATAGAGTTTAATGGCTGTGATAGGAGAAAACTGAAGATGGATCAACGACATTGTAGTTACTCCACAATACTAACCTAATTGACAGAGTGAAAAGAAGGAAGCATTTACAGAATACAAATATTCCAAAACGTGCATCCTGTTTGCAACAAGACACTAAAGTAATACTGCAAAAAAATTTGCCAAAGCTATTAAATTTTTGTCCTGAATACAAAGTGTTTGGGGGAAATTCAATACAACACATTACTGAGTACCACTCTCCATATTGTCAAGCATAGTGGTGGCTGCATCATGTTATGGGTATGTTTGTAATTGTTAAGTTTTTCTGGATAAAAAATACATGGAATTAAGCTAGGCACAGGCAAAATCCTAGAGGAAAACCTGGTTCAGTCTGCTTTCCACCAGACACTAGGGAGATTAATTTACCTTTCAGCAGGACTATAACCTAAAACACAAGGCCAAATCTACACTTTCTTATCAAGAAGACAGTGGCCGAGTTACAGTTTTGACTTAAATCTGCTTGAAAATCTATGGCAAGACCTGAAAATGGTTATCTAGTAATAATCAACAACCAATTTGACAGAGCTTGAAGAATTTTGAAAATAATAATGGGCAAATGTTTCACAATCCAGGTGTGGAAAGCTCTTAGAGACTTACCCAGAAAGACTCACAACTGTAATCGCTGCCAAAAGTGATTCTATATGTATTGACTCAGGGAGTTTAATACTTATCTAATCAAGATATATTCATGTTTTGTATATATTTTTTTGCAAATATTATAATTTTTCTTCCACTTTGAGATTACAGAGTATTTTGTGTAGATCGTTGACAAAAAAATGACAATTAAAATCCATTTGAATCCCACTTTGTAACACATCAACATTTGGAAAAAGTCAAGGGGTGTGAATACTTTCTGAAGGCACTGTATGCCTGTGCATAAAGCCAGACCCAATATAATTGTATGCACAGATATGACACACCAAGCAGATCGTTCAAGATTGATTTCGAAATTGGACAACTGTCCATGTCCTGAAGTCGTCTGGAAATGCCTTCAAAACAGGCCACTAGGGGCATCAAGTAGGCTTGGGTTTCGCTAGGGAGTTGTTGACAAATCTTAACTCTTAACTTAACCATTTGGAATGAATGCCTAAACTTAATGTTTTAACCCTCCGGATTGGAAGGTCACGTGTTCAATCCCAGTGGTAGACACTCATATGTTTCAACCCTATCCCAAACCTTAACTTAGAAATGTGACATTTGACAAAACAGAATGATGCTGAGCAGGAGGAGTCAACACTGGGTGTCAAAGACTGTCCCATGACTCCGGATCTGAAAGTTGTGTGTTCAATCCCAGTGGTAGACAATAATTTTTAAAATTATTTTTTTAACCCTATACCAAACCTTAACTCTTAACTTAACCATTCTGATGAATGCCTAAACTTAATGGTTTAACCATTTCCGAAACCTTAACCCTTAACTTCGAAATTTGACATTTGGAGAAATAGAATGATGCTGAGCAGGAGTCGTCAACCTGGTGTGTCAAAAACACTTTCACTTTTGGAGCAACTAAAAAAATTGATGTTTACAGAAACGTGGATAAACGTCAGAATCTGAAGTCAAATTTGTAAAACCGTGAGATCTTGTTTGAACACACACACACACACACACAAACCATACATTTTCGGTGCATGGGGCGCATGCATGTCTTTGTTCAGTGTAGGGGTGCGGCAGGTGTGCATTTGAGCAGAAAGGTTGCCAGTTCAGCTGAGCTGAGCCGGGCGCGCGGGAACAATGGTCCTGCATGCAGGATGTCCCCAGGGCTGCGGGAGATAAGACAAGCTCCTTCCGCAAAATAGTTTTTAAAAAGTTGAGGGTCACACACTATATAAAACATGCAGAGGCGGTCATTGCCATAGAATTAGGAATTATAATACTAACACAGTTGAAGTCGGAAGTTTACATACACCTTAGCCAAATACATTTAAACTCAGTTTTTCACAATTCCTGACATTTAATCCTAGTAAAAATTCCCTGTTTTAGGTCAGTTAGGATCACCACTTTATTTTAAGAATGTGAAATGTCAGAATAATAGTAGAGAGAATGATTTATTTCAGCTTTTATTTCTTTCATCACATTCCCAGTGGGTCAGAAGTTTACATACACTCAATTAGTATTTGGTAGCATTGCCTTTAAATTGTTTAACTTGGGTCAAACGTTTCGGGTAGCCTTCGACAAGCTTCCCACAATAAATTGGGTGAATTTTGGCCCATTCCTCCTGACAGAGCTGGTGTAACTGAGTCAGGTTTGTAGGCCTCCTTGCTCGCACACACTTTTTCAGTTCTTCCAACACATTTTCTATAGGATTGAGGTCAGTGCTTTGTGCTGGCCACTCCAATACATTGACTTTGTTGTCCTTAAGCCATTTTGCCACAACTTTGGAAGTATGCTTGGGGTCATTGTCCATTTGGAAGACCCATTTGCGACCAAGCTTTAACTTCCTGACTGATGTCTTGAGATGTTGCTTCAATATATCCACATCATTTTCCTTCCTCATGATGCCATCTAATTTTTGAAGTGCACCAGTCCCTCCTGCAGCAAAGTACCCCCACAGCATGATGCTGCCACTCCCGTGCTTCACGGTTGGGATGGTGTTCTTTGGCTTGCAAGCATTCCCCTTTTTCCTCCAAACATAACGATGATCATTATGGCCAAACAGTTCTATTTTTGTTTCATCAGACCAGAGGAGATTTCTCAAAAAAGTACAATCTTTGTCCCCATATGCAGTTGCAAACCGTAGTCTGGCTTTTTTATGGCGGTTTTGGAGCAGTGGCTTCTTCCTTGCTGAGCAGCCTTTCAGGTTATGTTGATATAGGACTCATTTTACTGTGGATATAGATACTTTTGTACTTGTTTCCTCCAGCATCTTCATAAGGTCCTTTGCTGTTTTTCTAGGATTTTTTTGCACTTTTCGCACCAAAGTACGTTCATCTCTAGGAGACAGAACGCGTCTCCTTCCTGAGCGGTATGACAGCTGCGTGGTCCCATGGTGTTTATACTTGCGTACTATTGTTTGTACAGATGAACGTGGAACCAGACTTGTGGAGGTCTACAATTATTTTTCTGAGGTTTTGGCTGATTTATTTAGATTTTCCCATGATGTCAAGCAAAGAGGCACTGAGTTTGAAGGTAGGCCTTGAAATACATCCACAGGTACACCTCCAATTGATTCAAATGATGTCAATTAGCCTATCAGAAGCTTCTAAAGCCATGACATCATTTTCTGGATTTTTCCAAGCTGTTTAAAGGCACAGTCAACTTAGTGTATGAAAACTTCTGACCCACTGGAATTGTGAAACAGTGAATTATAAGTGAAATAATCTGTCTGTAAACAATTGTTGGAAAAATTACTTGTGTCATGCACAAAGTAGATGTCCTAACCGACTTGCAAAACTATAGTTTGTTAACAAGAAATTTGTGGAGTGGTTGAAAAACTAGTTTTAATGACTCCAACCTAAGTGTATGTAAACTTCCGACTCCAACTGTATATAGTAATTTAATATAGAGTAATTTAATAGGATCTCTATGGTCATTGCCATGACTGGAATATACTGTTGGCTATCTGACTGCACTCCTTGAATGCAATTAGCAGCCCTATTCAATCTGTCTTGGAAGCTCATTGATTTAATAATTTAGTAGAGATATTTAGGCCTACAATATGTCCTGAAAATGTCATACCTGAAACATGGGGTTACGGAATAAGCTAACCTACATTAGGCACCATAGTAGCCTGTCCTTTCAATAACTATTTATAAACATTTGATCCATATTACCAATAAAACATTTGCCAAGTACAAAAACAATTATGGTGGCACGTGTAAAACTATCACAATAATGCTTGCATCACTTCACTTGAGAGGATAGCATTTGAATAGGCCTAACAGAGTCCAAATTATGTCCACATGTCCTACGATACATTTAATTGCAATGCAGTACATATTATTCATGTAAGTTTATCATATACATTAATTCAAAACAGTTGCTTATATCAGTTCACTGTATCTTACCTGGAGGGTCTTTCCCTGCATTATGGAGCGTTGAATCGAATATAATTAGCATACATAAAAAATGTGTAAACCTATTAGGCTACGCATGGTTTACGCACGCTTTTACGCTAATTATGATATGATAATAATAAGAGATGAAAACTATTAAATAACAAAAATAAATAACCATATTGGTCCAAATGGTAAATTAGCCTAATATTGAACTTTCTGCAAAACAAGGCTATTGAGTGTGCTCTTCTGAGTAGGCCCCCAATGTAGCCTACATTTCAGTATGGAATCTAGTTAAATCACAAGTCTTTATCATGAAGTTAAACTTTATTTTTATTTTTTATGAAGAGCCTCATTCTCAAGCCAGGCACATCCAATCTGCTTTTTACAACCTTAGCTTGAAACAGTGCATTCAAATTTCATAGGGCTTGACTTATCATAAATAGATTGTTTTCTCACCCATCTACACACAATATCCCAAAATGGCAAAGTGAAAACATGTTTTTAGAAACGTTTGCACATTTATTGAAAATGAAATACAGAAATATCTCATTTACATAAGTATTCACACACCTAAGTCAATACTTTGTAGAAGCACCTTTGGCAGTGATTACAGCTGTGAGTCTTTTTGGGTAAGTCTCTAAGAGCTTTGCACACATGGATTGTATAATATTTGCGCATTATTCTTTTAAATATTCTTCAAGCTCTGTCAAGTTGATTGTTGATCATTGCTAGACAAACATTTTCAAGTCTTGCATAGCTTTTCAAGCCGATTTAAGTCAAAACTGTAACTAAGCCACTCAGAAACATTCAATGTCGTCTTGGTAAGCAACTCCAGTGTAGATTTGGCCTTGTGTTTTAGGTTATTGTCCTGCTAAAAGGTGAACTCATCTCCCAGTGTCTGTTGGAGAGCAGACTGAATACGGTTTTTCTCTAGGATTTTGCCTGTGCTTATTGTTTTTGCAGTATTACTTAAGTGCCTTGTTGCAAACAGGATGCATGTTTTAGAATATTTTTATTCTGTAAAGGTTTCCTTCTTTTCACTCTGTCATTTAGTTTAGTATTGTGGAGTAACTACAATGTTGTTGATCCATCCTCAGTTTTCTCATATAACAAACGTAAAAATCTGTAACTGTTTTAAAATCACCATTCGCCTCATTGTGAAATCCCTGAGCAGTTTCCTTCCTCTCCGGCAAATGAGTTAGGAAGGACGCCTGTATCTTTGTAGTGATTGGGTGTATTGATACACCATCCAATGCCAAATTATTAACTTCACCATGCTCAAATGGATATTCAGCGCCTACTTTTTTTTGTATTTTTACAAATCTATCAATCGGTGCCCTACTTTGCTAGGCTTTGGAAAACCTCCCTGGTCTTTGTGATTGAATCTGTGCTTGAAATTCACTACTCGATTGAGGGACCTTACAGATAATTGTATGTGTGGGGTGCAGAGACGTGGCAGTTATTCAAAAATCATGTTAACCACTATTATTGAACAAGGAATGAGTCCATGCAACTTACTGCGCGATTTGTTAAGCACATTTTTACTCCTGAACTTATTTAGGCTTGCCATAACAAAGGGGTTGAATACTTATAAAAACATATTTATTAATCATTGCAATGCATCTCCACTCCTTACAATCCCTCCATAATAGTCAGTCGTGATCAGTCGCTCAATTCCATCCCTTTTTACAAGTTTATAAATGTAACATCTGCATACTGCGTGTTCAGAGTTTGGGTTGTAGTTTGCTAAATCGGAGACTGGTCCCAACAATCTAACTCTGTGAATCATTTCAAGAACAGTAACAGCATTAGATGTTTTTTTTCTTCCTCTTTACAGATTAAATATTTGTATAATATGTGGTGTATAACTGAAGTATAAGCGCATGCAGATAATTTTCTTTTCAAAAAGCACAATATAATAAGCGAGAGTGGGTAAATGGTGTGTGTGTGTGTGTGTCTCTGTGTGTGTGTCTGTGGGTGTGTGTGTGTGTCAGTGGTGGAAAAAGTACTCAATTGGCATACTTGAGTAAAAGTAAAGATACCTTAATAGAAAATGACTCAAGTAAAAGTGAAAGTCACCCAGTAAAATACTACTTGAGTAAAAGTCTAAAAGTATTTGGTTTTAAATATACTTAAGTATCAACATGTAATTGCTCAAATATACTTAAGTGAAAGTAAACATGTAAATCATAAAAGCAAAACATAAGGCATCATTTTCTTGTTTTTATATTATTTACGGATAGCCAGGGCCACACTCCAACACTCAGACATCATTTACAAACAACGCATTTGTGTTTAGTGACTCCACCAGGGATGCTCTTTTCATAGGTGGCGAATTGGACAATTTTCCTGCATGTCCTGCTAAGCATTCAAAATGTAACGAGTACTTTTGGGTGTCAGGGAAAATGTATGGAGTAAAAAGTACATTATTTTCTTTAGGAATGTAGTGAAGTAAAAATTGTCAAAAATATAAATAGTATGGTAAAGTACAGAAATACTTAAGTAGTAGGACACTTTGAAATACTTTACACCACTGGTATGTGTGTCGGGGTGAGAGGAATGGAGGCACACACATGCCTTGCATCCAAAATTCTAGGTGTATGTCAGTGCCGGAGGGGGGGGCCGTCGAAGGGATGTTATTATAATTTTTTTATTATTTCATGATGAGGTGAAAAGGTTTTGCACACTGTGTGGTTTTGTTTTTGTGTGTCTTTCCATTGAGCGCGCAGTGAATAACCGTGATTGTATCCTTTGTTGTGCTCTCAGAGATGACAGATTATAATCAACAAGACGAATGAGGTCAAATCATTCTCACAGAACACATTTGACCCGCAAGTTCCAGGCGTACCTGAACTCGTTTTGGGAACACGTGTGTGCGTGCGTCCATCCGTGGCTCGTAAGGTGACAGGCGAGTGCGGCAGCTGCGCACGCTAGGGCAACCCGGACGCCCGAGTCACACACAGGTTGCCGGTTTCCCAATGCTCTCACACAATTGAATTCATGGCATTCTTAGGAATGTTTGAGATTTAAGCGCAACCGTTTCCATTTGGACGCAGCGCACATCACCCCAAACTCATTGAAAAGGAGAGTGGGGTCATCACTGTTTGGTATACACCAACTCGAAACAGGAAAATATGCAAAGATTTGATTCGCAGAAAATCCGGCAATTGTTAGGATCAGTGAGTTTTTCCCTCCCTTGTACCAGAAATACTAAGTTAATTCGGTCCAAAAGCTTTGTCCTATTTGTATGACATTGCAAACACAGATTTTATTTTTTTCTGAACATCCCTTGGTGGATCTCCAATGTAATCTACTTGTCACACTGATCTACGTGATGTTTTCAGTTACAGTGGATTTTTATCTTAATGAAAACCCAGAGAAACAATAGATTACATGAAATAATTCCCTAATCAACCAAAATAATAATGACGACGTGTTTTGATACACCACGATAGTTTATAAATAGGAAATACACACACGGGTTTGTTGACAGGACCCCCGGCCAAAAGAAGACAGAAGTTCATAAAACGTATATAAATACGTGACTATAAATATGCAGGATGTGTTGTCAGCCACTCAGGGAGAATGGCTGACCGTGTGCCCAGGGTAACATCACGCACCGACCTCTCTCTGCCCCCGCCACAATGGGGCCACCAAAATATCACCTTGCACCACTGCCAAGGGACAGGGGATCGTTTATAGGCTATGGCGTGTCTCCAAATAAGTCTGGCGCTCCAGAAAAGTGGGGTAACACTGTAACGGAATACTTATAGGTGATTAATAGATGTGCATTTCATTAATGTTTCCGATTTGTCATTTACAGAAATAATTGGCCTATGGGTTGAAATTATAGTGCTTCAAATAGTTGCATACAGTGGGGAAAAAAAGTATTTAGTCAGCCACCAATTGTGCAAGTTCTCCCACTTAAAAAGATGAGAGAGGCCTGTAATTTTCATCATAGGTACACGTCAACTATGACAGACAAAATGAGAAAAGAAAATCCAGAAAATCACATTGTAGGATTTTTAATGAATTTATTTGCAAATTATGGTGGAAAATAAGTATTTGGTCAATAACAAAAGTTTCTCAATACTTTGTTATATACCCTTTGTTGGCAATGACACAGGTCAAACGTTTTCTGTAAGTCTTCACAAGGTTTTCACACACTGTTGCTGGTATTTTGGCCCATTCCTCCATGCAGATCTCCTCTAGAGCAGTGATGTTTTGGGGCTGTCGCTGGGCAACACAGACTTTCAACTCCCTCCAAAGATTTTCTATGGGGTTGAGATCTGGAGACTGGCTAGGCCACTCCAGGACCTTGAAATGCTTCTTACGAAGCCACTCCTTCGTTGCCCGGGCGGTGTGTTTGGGATCATTGTCATGCTGAAAGACCCAGCCACGTTTCATCTTCAATGCCCTTGCTGATGGAAGGAGGTTTTCACTCAAAATCTCACGATACATGGCCCCATTCATTCTTTCCTTTACACGGATCAGTCGTCCTGGTCCCTTTGCAGAAAAACAGCCCCAAAGCATGATGTTTCCACCCCCATGTTTCACAGTAGGTATGGTGTTCTTTGGATGCAACTCAGCATTCTTTGTCCTCCAAACACGACGAGTTGAGTTTTTACCAAAAAGTTATATTTTGGTTTCATCTGACCATATGACATTCTCCCAATCCTCTTCTGGATCATCCAAATGCACTCTAGCAAACTTCAGACGGGCCTGGACATGTACTGGCTTAAGCAGGGGAACACGTCTTGCACTGCAGGATTTGAGTCCCTGGCGGCGTAGTGTGTTACTGATGGTAGGCTTTGTTACTTTGGTACCAGCTCTCTGCAGGTCATTCACTAGGTCCCCCCGTGTGGTTCTGGGATTTCTGCTCACCGTTCTTGTGATCATTTTGACCCCACAGGGTGAGATCTTGCGTGGAGCCCCAGATCGAGGGAGATTATCAGTGGTCTTGTATGTCTTCCATTTCCTAATAATTGCTCCCACAGTTGATTTCTTCAAACCAAGCTGCTTACCTATTGCAGATTCAGTCTTCCCAGCCTGGTGCAGGTCTACAATTTTGTTTCTGGTGTCCTTTGACAGCTCTTTGGTCTTGGCCATAGTGGAGTTTGGAGTGTGACTGTTTGAGGTTGTGGACAGGTGTCTTTTATACTGATAACAAGTTCAAACAGGTGCCATTAATACAGGTAACGAGTGGAGGACAGAGGAGCCTCTTAAATAAGAAGTTACAGGTCTGTGAGAGCCAGAAATCTTGCTTGTTTGTAGGTGACCAAATACTTATTTTCCACCATAATTTGCAAATAAATTCATTAAAAATCCTACAATGTGATTTTCAGGATTTCTTTTTCTCAATTTGTCTGTCATAGTTGACGTGTACCTATGATGAAAATTACAGGCCTCTCTCATCTTTTTAAGTGGGAGAACTTGCACAATTGGTGGCTGACTAAATACTTTTTTCCCCCACTGTACCTGGGCCTAGGCTAAATGACCATCTGAAATCCAATGGAATATAGGTTAGTTTAGGGTAAATCAATGTATCATCATGTTCAAACTGCTTGAATTTTACCTTCACACAACCTGCTGAGTTACCAGTAGTTTACCTCTAAATGGCGGAACTGGCTGGCCGCTTCTGCAAAGGGAAATGCGATACACTCTACAAAAGCACTTCCCCTTCTCTTGATTATGAGCTCTAAATTGCTTTGTCGGTTTTTAAATGCGAGTCCTTTTCCCATAGTGCCTGTTGATGAAAGCTATTTTTAACCTCTTCCCCTCCTTGTGCTTCGAGAAAACTTCCGGTGAGTTGGCAAGGGTAGGCTAAGCAGCTCTCTGGGGCCATTTCTCATTTTCACATTTCCAATGATTAACCGGGAAACCTGGGACCCTTGGGGCCCATTAAGGCTCAACACCTGCTAAACAGAATTTGAATTACATATTTTTATTGTTTCGTTTCCGGTATTTGTCTATATCCATTTTGATTGGGAAATATGATTGCCTGACGACTCACCCTGAATTGAATTCCGCTGCTCTATCGATCCTAGCCTTCATACTTTACATTCAGCCTGAAACTGCCATTCTAGAAGTTGTTTGTGTGAATTCAAAATGAGGGGTGTTGTACAAAACAAATTAATCAGCGATTAGATAATTTCTAACAAATCTAACCAATCAGAGTATCAAAGTTAATAACGTGATCACAATTTGTAAGTCGCTCTGGATAAGAGCGTCTGCTACATGACGAAAATGTAAAATGTAAATGTAAATGTAGGCCAGCTCTGGCCCAACCCATTGGTTTCTGGGACCAATCAGAAAGGACAGAATGTGTATGCATTCTAGAACTGTTGGGGAGACTCATCATTGAGAAGAAAAGTCAGTTGGCCGGGGCAATGTGGATGGGTTGCCCGGCAAATAATAGGCTACATTGGCTCACTTGGGGTTTTGAATAAGGATAAAACGGACTAAAACAAGCATATCCTTAGATGCCCCTTTACCATTACCACAACAATTATAATATCTTGACTTTAAATGATGTTGTCCTAGGGCTGGGGTGCTGGTCAATGTTTCCAATTCACTCCCTCAGTACCCCTGAAAGAGTCTGTTTACACATGCCAGTTTATGTCCACATTCATTCTCTAGGGGCACACCCCTGTAAACCATTACACTTTGCATGGTTCCATTCTGTGTTCATTAAATGCTTCATTAAACCTCACTGATACAGGAATTATTTTGAAAAATAATGTTATTATTATTTCTTTATTATTTCATGATGAGGTGACCAGCATATCCAGGCCAGAGGTATAGGACCAGGATATAGTGACATGGCACTATACAGGTGACTTAATTAGCAGAGTAAAAATACGATGATGGATATTATTGCATGTTGATTACAACATGATTTTCATGTTATAATAAGTTATTAGTTATGTTATTTATTTATGTGCTGTACCCTGAGAAAGGACCAGAATGTCTCTCCAGTGAGTCTCTCTCTCCATTGGCTGTGTATGGGCACAAAACAGGAAGTTTGCCTTGGGCCTGACCCTGGGTCTCCGCCTCTCCAATCAAGCGTAGCCTCGTCATATCCCAGATCACATCACAGTACAATCCAATTTCAGCCCCAGAAACAATGTATTCCTTTCAAGCAATTACATACCTCTTGGTAAGGGCTCACAATTAAACAAATGATTATATTTTGATACCCGTAATTATACGCATTCGCATGAGGTCTCCTTTCAAGTCCAATGTGCTTTTTATTACACGCTTATCTCGTGTTATGAGATTATGCAGCGAGCAGGTTTGGATTGAGTTAGGGTACATTTCATTGAATAAGAGGAGAATAACTCTGTAATAGAAGCATGCTGGAGTCAGCCATACAGCACTCTGGCCATTCCCTTTGAGCCGCCTTATGTTTACCAAATTTAAGACAATGAGAATGTTATGAGGGGGCTAGGAGGGAGTACCCCACACCCCTGCCTATGTAGGCCATATGACACATGACACAGCCTGTCCCTGGCTCTGGCCTGCTTCACGGAGCAGAGGGTTTCCTTTGAAAGATTATCTATTTCATTAGCAGTGGTGTAAAGTACTTAAGTAAAAATAATTTAAAGTACTACTTAAGTAGTTTTTCAGGTTCTGTACTTTACTTTACTATTTATATTTTTGACTACTTTTACTTTTACTTCACTACATTCCTAAAGAAAATATTGTACTTTTTACTCCATACATTTTCCCTGACAACCCAAAGTACTCGTTACATTTTGAATGGTTAGCAGGACAGGAAAATGGTCCAATTCATATACTTATCAAGAGAACATCCCAGGTCATCCCTACTGCCTCTGATCTGGCGGACTCACTAAATACAAATTTATCTTTTGTAAATAATGTCTGATTGTTGGAGTGTGCCCCTGGCTATCCGTACATTTTAAAAACAAGAAAAGGTTGCCGTCTGGTTTGCATAATATAAGGAATTTGAAATGATTTTTACTTTCACTTTTACTTTTGATACTTAAGTATATATTAAACCAAATACTTTTAGACTTTTACTCAAGTAGTATTTTACTGGGGGTCTTTCACTTTTACTTGAGTAACTTTCTATTAAGGTATCTATACTTTTACTCAAGTATGACAATTGGGAACTTTTTCCACCACTGTTCATTAGTCATATTCCCAGCTTGGCTCAGAGGCTGGGCATGGTTTGGAAATCCTTGTGAGGTTTGTTTGTATATATCCACCACTTAATCAACCAACAGGTGTTCAATTGGGGTATTGTATTAAGTGGGTCTGTCCTCAGATTGGTTGCCTTTTTATTATAGTGTTTTACAGGCATGTGTTACATTCCTACTGTAGGCTCCTGTCTCCCATGCTGAAGTGATGGAACCAAAGTCTCCAAGTGACTTCATAATACTTGTTTTATTCATGCATGTATACATATTTATATTATTAGGCTTACTCTTTTACAATAATGAGGGGTAGGGGTAAATTCCATTTAGGTCTCAGACAATGAGCGAAGCTTACATCCTGGCTGTGAACCTGGCCCTAAAACATATCTGGAGGTCTTTGGGATAAAGGTTGATGCACATGCTAGGCTGCTATGTACCGCCCTCTTGTGGAATTAAATATGATATTGCACCTAAAAATTAGAGCGCTTCTTCAAGTTCAGTGATCTGTGTGAGAGAGAGAGAGAGAGAGAGAGAGAGAGAGAGAGAGAGAGAGAGAGAGAGAGAGAGAGAGAGAGAGAGAGAGAGAGAGAGAGAGAGAGAGAGAGAGAGAGAGACAAGGCAAGAAGGGCCTTCTATGCCATCAAAAGGAACATAAAATTCAACATACCAATTAGGATCTGGCTAAAAATACTTGAATCAGTTATAGAACCCATTGCCCTTTATGGTTGTGTGGTCTGGGGTCCGCTCCCAAACCAAGAATTCACAAAATGGGACAAACACCAAATTGAGACTCTGCATGCAGAATTCTGCAAAAATATCCTGTGTACAAAAAATAAAAATAAAAATACATGCAGAGCAGAATTAGGCCGATACCTGTTAATTATCAAAATCCAGAAAAGAGCTGTTAATTCTATAACCACTTAAAAGGAAGCGATTCCCAAACCTTCCATAACAAAGCCATCACCTACAGAGAGATGAACTTGGAGAAGAGTCCCCTAAGTAAGATGCCTGGGGCTCTGTTCACAAACACAAAACTGACCCCACAGAGCCCCAGGACAGCAACACAATTAGACCCAACCAAATCATGAGAAAACAAAAAGAGAATTACTTGACACATTGGAAAGAATTAACAAAAAAACAGAGCAAACTAGAATGCTATTTGGCCGTAAACAGAGAGTACACAGTGGCAGAATACCTGACCACTGTGACTGACACAAACTTAAGGAAAGCTTTGACTATGTACAGACTCAGTGAGCATAGCCTTGCTATTGAGAAAGGCCGCCGTAGGCAGACCTGGCTCTCAAGAGAAGACAGGCTGTGCACACTGCCCACAAAATGAGGTGGAAACTGAGCTGCACTTCCTAACCTCCTGACAAATGTATGCCCATATTAGAGACACATATTTCCCTCAGATTACACAGATCCATAAAGAATTCGAAAACAAACCCAATTTTGATAAACTCCCTTATCTGCTGGGTGAAATACCACAATATGCCATCACAGCAGCAAGATGTGTGACCTGTTGCCACAAGAAAAGGGCAACCAGTGAAGAACAAACACCATTGTAAATACAACCCATATTTATGTTTATTTATTTTCCCATTTGTCATTTAACTATTTGCACATTGTTACAACACTGAATATATACATAATATGACATTTGAAATGTATTTATTATTTTGGAACTTCTGAGTGTAATGTTTACTGTACATTTTTATTGTTTATTTCACTTTTGCTTACTATCTACTTCACTTGCTTTGGCAATGTTAACATACGTTTCCATGCCAATAAAGCCCTTAAATTGAATTGAATTGAAATTGAGAGAGAGAGAATGATAGAGAGGGATAGAGAGTGGAGTGGCATTGGAATTGGTAAACCACAAGAAGTTGGTGGCACCTTAATTGGGGAGGATGGGCTTGTGGTAATGGCTGGAGCGGAATTGGTGGAATGGTATCAAATATATCAAACATGGTTTCCATGTAAACATTTCCATCCATCAGATAAAAGCTCTAGTAGAAATGTCTCACATATTCCACATATTTATCAAATCTGGGGTCAGATGAGTTTAGTAATGTTATTTCACAATCAGTGTTATAGTCACCCATACATTACATCCTATCCCCCATACAGTGCACTGTTTTGGTCATCTCTGGTACACTATTGGTCAGTTCTGAGACAGCCAGTACATCATCTCCTCCCTGGTTAACTAGAAGTTTCCTAAACTCACTCATGGTGTGTGTTCAGTATGACGGTGTGCAACGTTGAAATAAACGGAAAGGGTACTGAATGACCAGTTGAAAAGTGTTGTGATTATGGTGGCACAGAGGGTGAATACTGTATGGTGTGCTGCATGAGTTTTGCTATTTCAAATGGTCACACCCATATTAAATCAGGCCACACCTCGAAGCAAACGTACCAAACGGGAGCAAACGTACCTCAAAGGCTGTTGAAGAACGGTGCGCACCGTTTTGGGGAAACGTGTCGTTTAGTACAAACTGTCACGCAACGTAGCAAATCTTCAATCGAACCGAACGCCCCCCTGTTCTCAGTCAAGAATGACGTAAGAACATGTCCTCACATATATAAACAGGTCACCAGGGGGCGACACAGCTCTTTCATTAATCGGTTACATTTCTCTCTGCCGCAACAGTGGACTGCTGTATCTGACCAAATACATATTTATTTCTGCGTTTTATCACTGTGCTTGACAAAATATGATGGATCAGAGAACATACGACCAACTTGCCAAAGGGTCAACGTGGTTAACTTGCTGCCCTTTCAATTGATGATGAGGCAACTGACTTGTGTTGCAAGGTGCAGGCATTATTATAACATTATTAATACCTCATCAATACCTATGGCTTATCATTACTTTCTATGATACGGTTTAGGTCAAAACTATGATGAATCATGTAGCCTAATTTGATGTGAACCATTAGCCTAGGAGGCTACATGTGGTTATGCATTCACAATAGGCTAACCTATAGATGGAATGCACTGCCTTTACTGTTATTAACATACAAAATAAGGCATAGTGTACCTATTTGTTTTTAACACAGCATCACAACCAGGCAGGCACTGGCAGGCAGAGAAAACCCTGTATAATGACTGCCTCAAGTCAACACGCGACCCCCTCACCAAAAGAATGCACCGGGGATAATCAACGCCCCTTCCGCAACGTAGGAATGTTTCAACTGGCAAATTCCACTCGCGTTTCTTTTCTTTCATCTCAATTAGTTGGAGAGGTTTCAGAAATTTGTGTTTCCGGGTGAAATCTCGGGGCCGAAGTTTCATGCCGGGGCTATGCAGATAGGGGAAGCAAAGCCGGCTGAGGCTGAGTACTAGGCGACTGCAAGAACAGTGTAGGCTACGCAGGGAGCGGGAGAGAGGGAACCCGAGGGATAGAAGAAGAAAAAAACGAACAGCACACGAGCTGTGCGTGGTTCACCTTCTGAAAAACAGGAAGCCAACGCTGATCAGCCCACCTGGCCGCATTGTCCTGCGTGGAGAAGACAGCGGGATCTCACGGCTCTCCTTGCCACGCATAGGCATACTCTTATTTTAAAGCCGAAATATCGTTATTGTGGATTCAATCGAGAGAAAAACAACTTAACTAGGCCTATTTCCTCTTTCGTACGGTCGATATTATCCTATTCCCAACAGGAGTGTAACTCAAGGTAAGTCCCTGGCACAATTCCGTCGCTATCTCGAATTAGTAGGCTAACCTACGTGGAGTCAGTGAGCACCTCGACCGAGGTGGACTTGAAGTGCTACATTGTATCTACACCTCACCCAGGTGGTTGTTTGAAGATATCGGCTACGTTTCCACTTTTGTCGTGTTTGAAAATATTAGTTTCCTAATTTTGTCAAACAATAGGCAACGTTTCAAAACGACTTTCATGATCGGTTTACTCTCTGAGCACCCAAGGTTACATTCTGTCTCATCTCTAAGTATCGTCCACACCTGTGACCATGTGAACTACAAACCCTCCGAGTTATGTGGGCTATGCCAAAGATCCTCGGATTGTAGTGGTTTTTAAATATAGGCCTTTGAAAGCAGCGACATGTTTTGGTCTCACAATTATTAGGCAATTTATTTACGATGCAGCTATGTTGGGTGTCGTTTTATAATTTTGTTTGGTGACTTGCCATTAATTAAAACTCGGGCTTGACGCACTCGCTCACCCCTCTGCACCCGGTGTAGCCTACTGCTGGTGTATTCCGCTGCTGCTGCTCCCCTCTCTATCTCAGCCTATAAAAAAACCACGGGTTGACTCTAGGCTACGGATGACACGGTGGGGACATGTTTAGGCTACACTTGGTACCATTGCTATTCTCTGCGGTCGGTTATGTCAGCACTTATTTTGTATGTCATCGATGCCTCCATGTTCTCAAACTGAAGGGGATGTGGTCGATGCCAACATTGACATTGACAGTGGTAAAATAAGGCACGTCAGTCACATCGACGTTTGCCTCGCGGTAGTTTATATTTAAACTCAGACATGACGTTTGATGGGTAGAACCGGGAAGTTTTTGGAGAGGACGGGTAGAAATGAGCGGTTAACCGGCATTTCGGGAGTTGAGTCGTGACTGCCTGCCTGTCAGTGCGGTTGTAGATGACTGTTCGCCATATCCCCAAGAATTAATGAATAGTTTATTTGCTTTTTGCCCCACTTTGTCAGCTAGTAGGCCTGCTTACACTTGGATAGGCTACCATCCAAGCACACTTGGTGACAAACAACATATAATAATAATAATATGCCATTTAGCAGACGCTTTTATCCAAAGCGACTTACAGTCATGCGTGCATACATTTTTGTGTATGGGTGGTCCCGGGGATCGAACCCACTACCCTGGCGTTACAAGCGCCGTGCTCTACCAATTGAGCTACAGAGGACCACATATGCCTTGGTCTAGGACAATGATTCCAAGGGGGCTATGTCTTTGAGACTTTGATATAGTTATTGCCTAGCCAATGTGATAACTCACCTTACCTGTCCTTAGATATATTAGTGAAATAAAAGTGACACAATTTTAGATGCAGTTTCACTTATATTTCATAAATTCTAATGTTCATGCAAGTTTGAGCATCTCTCTCTTGCAGATTCTCTCTTTTAAAGCTGCAATATGTTACTTTTTGGGTGACCTGACCAAATTCACATAGAAATGTAAGTTATAGATCTGTAATTCTCATTGAAAGCAATTCTAAGAAGCGGTAAATCTGTTCTATGTGCACTATTTCTATGCTTCCCGGTCTTAACTTTCATTTCTGCATCTTTTACTTTCTTTCGGTTTTGTAAACCAGCTGAAAATACAATAGTTTTGGAAAATATATTTCAGAGGTTTAGATGGTACAAAGATTCTCTACACTATACTTGCTTGTTTTGTCACAAACTGAAATTAGGAGAACTATTAGAATTGCAGCTTTAAGTAAACAAGAAATTGCGGACGATTTCTGCGTAGTACATCTTTAAGCAAGTCGGATCTAATTATTTGGCAGCATATTCTATAGTGGTTAAAGTGGATGCAAACAGTGTGTGACTTACACTACGTGACCAAGAGTATGTGGACACCTGCTTGTCGAACATCTCATTCCAAAATCATGGGCATTAACATGGGTTTGGTCCCCCCCTTTGCTACTATAACAACCTCCACTCTTCAGGGAAGGCTTTCCACTAGATGTTGGAACATTGCTGCAGGGACTTGCTTCCACTCAGCCACAAGAGCATTAGTGAGGTCGGCCACTGATGTTGGGTGATTAGGTCTGGCTCGCAGTCGGCGTTCCAATTCATCCCAAAGGTATTCGATGAGGTTGAGGCCAGAGCTCTGTGCAGGCCAGTCAAGTTCTTCCACTCCGATCTCGACAAACCATTTTTGTATGGACTTCGCTTTGTGGATGGGGGCATTGTCATGCTGAAACAGGAAAGGGCCTTCCCCAAACTGTGCCACAAACTTGGAAGAACAGAATCGCTAAAATGTCATTGTATTCTGTAGCGTTAAGATTTCCCTTCACTGGAACTAAGGGGCCAAGCCCAAACCATGAAAAACAACCCCAGACCATTATTCCTCCTCCATCAACTTTACAGTTGGCACTATGCATTGGGGCAGGTAGTGTTCTCCTGGCATCCACCAAACCTAGATTTGTCCGTCAGACTGCCAGATGGTGAAGCATGCTTCATCACGCCAGAGAACGCGTTTCAACTGCTCCAGAGTCCGATAGCGGTGAGCTTTACACCACTCCAGCCGACGCTTGGAATTGCGCATGGTGATCTTAGGCTTGGCCATGGAAACCCATTTCATGTAGCTCCCGACGAACAGTTCTTGTGCTGACTTTGCTTCCAGAGGCAGTTTGGAACTTGGTAGTGAGTGTTGCAACCGAGGACAGTCGATTTTTACTCGCTAAGCGCTTAAGCACTCGCCAGTCCCGTTCCGTGAGCGTATGTGGCCTACCACTTCGCGGTCTAGACGTTTCCGCTTCACAATATCCTATCCTATGACGGTGCCACGTTGAAAGTCACTGAGCTCTTCAGTAAGGCCATTCTACTGCCAATGTTTGTCTATGGAGATTGCATGGCTGTGTACTCGATTTTATACACCTGTCAGCAACAGGTGTGGCTGAAATAGCCGAATCCTCTAGTTTGAAGAGGTGTCTATATATATATATATCTCTTCACTGTATGACTGATGTGTACATTTGTGGTCCACACACCCTTCTGGGGTTTCACTCTTTCCTCTCCTTTCAACATAAGACTATGGAAATTACACTTCTTACAACTCAGACATGTCTCTGTTTCTTTCTTTTTACCATTTCCATTTTAGTCATTTAGCAGACGCTCTTATCCAGAGCCACTTACAGTTAGTGAGTGCATACATTTTCATACTGCCCCCCCCGTGGGAATCGAACCCACAACCCTGGCGTTGCAAGCGCCATGCTCTACCAACTGAGCTACACGGGGCTACCATCTCACTCCAACACACACAATCCCCATTCCTCTATTATTGTCTAAATAATAATTGGATTCAGACGTGTGTGCGCAGCGGTGGTGGTTTTGTGAATCAGTGCCTGGCTGAGACCCAAGCGCCATGTGACAGTAAGTCAGTAAGCTTCCCAGCGGGGCGAGACGAGGGAGTCATGATGTCACAGGTCAGGGGACCGTCAGGGACGCAAACAGGATTGTGTGTGTGTCTACTACAGTGTATCTGTGGCTATGAGAGCCAGTTACAACACACACACACAGCCCCCCAGAGCACTAACACACGGGTTCTGGGGGAGAGGTGGTGGTGACTGGAGCCATGAATGGAGCAATTCTCTCCGTCATGTGAGAGAGAACTCTGTGCTTCCGGGGGGACAATTTGTTTGCATAAACACTTAATTCACACATTTGACTTATTTACAGATACATTACACAAGCACACACACACACACACACACTCACCGACCTCAGAAACACACTTCCACCACATTAATTCGTACATGGCAATCATGTATGGTTATCTATGGCCCTCTCACACAGACATACAGTTATGATCTAGTAGCCATGCTGCATACACACACTATATTAAGAGTGCGCCAAGATGGTGGCCATGATTGCAGAACTAATTATTGTTCAGAGCATTAATGTACTTGGAAAGAAAGGTCAGAACTGAATTGTCTGTCTGACTGATGGCAGTAGACTATTGTAAGTGTGTGTTTTTGTGTGCAGCCTCATGATTGCACTGTATTCAATAGTGCAGAAAGCGAGGATTATTAGCGAATGCGTCATGATTTAAGTTGACATTTGGATCACTGATTGTACACAGATGATTATAAGTATTTGCCATTTACTGTAGCTTCTCATTGAAATAAACGTCTACTAATCAAATTAATTTCTATTTAGTTCTCTCTTGAAGGATAATGTTATTTTGAGTTGGTGTGTTAGCCCTGTGGGAAACTGAGATATTTTTAATCAGGCAGCGGGCCAGGTTGCCCCGTGTTGGGCGGGGCTGTTCTCAAGCCCCCTCTGAGGTAGTGGGGGGGGGGACACTGATAACGCTGCTGACGTCAGTCTCCAGTCAACTTAACAATTCAGCCCTTTAGACAACCTGCTATTTACTCCAAAACCAGGCCTCTCCTAAGAAGCTAAATGACGGAGTAAATGTTATTAAAGTATCTGCGTCCCATGAAAACATTGTTGTAAAATGACCTGGTCTCTTGGTGAAAAGTGATAGCTAAAAGGACTGGTTCCTACACCTTTAAATTAGCCAGTCATACTGGGTGTCTCTCTCTCATCTGGACCCCATCCTCCAATCCAGCTGGGTTGTGATTGACATCCCCTCCATCTCAATGACACCTGCTGTCTGCTGGTGTGCTGCTATCTCCCCCTCTCTTCCTCCTCCCCTCTTCTTTCTCTTTCCTTCTCTCTATTCATTCAAATACATATACTGTACTGAAACACTCTCTTCAGGGACATAGTCCCCACCTGCCTGTTTATACAATATAGTTGAGGTCATGTGTGTTTCTACAGTAGTCAGTGTTCTTGTTGAATGAATGAGACACCTGCATCTTCTAATACTGCTGCCACCCACCCACCATCCTCCTCAACTGTCCTCTCGCTCCCTAACTGGTTCTCTGACAGACACGTGCAAACACACACTTCCTGCTGTCACAGTCAAATGTAATCACCCCTCAGCCGTTGATGGCTTGTGTAACATCCTCTCTGAAATCTGAAGGGAAGCCAGGAGTGTGTAGGAGCAGCTGTGCTCCTGTGTGTTTAGGGGTGGGGGGGTTGTCATGCCCCATCGAACAGTCGCATCCCCTGAGCCAATTACCTTCTGTGGCTTAATATGCACAAAGCACTAGCATGCCCTCAGATGAGGTCACATACATACAGAGATATACAGTAGGTAGATTTACAGTAGGTAGATTTACAGTAGGTAGATTTCACATAATAATGAGCATATACAGGACATGCAGACATATAGGAAGTGTGACATGTCCAGTGACTGAACCAGAGAGAACAGCAGCCTCATGGAATTCTCCACTTTCTTGCTTCACAAGCCAAGACCTGCAAAGGAATTCAGAGAGGGGAGACGGAGAGAGGAGGAGCGATGAACACAGGGAGAAAGAAAGGAAAGGGACAGTATACAGGGCAGAATAAAGGAGGATAGAAGGGGAGGTATTGAAACGAAAAGAAAGGAAGATCATTATACAGTGTTAGTTTGTGTTATACTAACAGGGGTTGAGAGGTCAATGGAAGGAAAGAAAGACAAAGTAGATGCATAGAAAGAGAATATCTAGTTTTGAATTGAGGTTTGCTTGGTATAGAATGAGGGTTGGATTGAGGTAGGCTTGGTATAGAATGAGGGTTGGATTGAGGTTTGCTTGGTGTAGAATGAGGGTTGGATTGAGGTAGGCTTGGTATAGAATGAGGGTTGGATTGAGGTTTGCTTGGTGTAGAATGAGGGTTGGATTGAGGTAGGCTTGGTATAGAATGAGGGTTTGCTTGATATAGAGAAAGAGAGGTGAGGCAAGTAGCGGTAGAAAAGAAGGGTTTGATAGAGAAAGAAGAGAGGAGGGGTAGACTTTTCCTGGCTACCCAAACTCCTTGTTCCGGCCAAACACTACGACGCCCACGGACGTTAGTTTCTTCTCCGCAATGAGTTTGGATCTAAGTAGATCCCTGACGATTTCTAGAACGCAAACACATTCTAATCATTCTGATTGGTCCCAGAAACCGATGGGTTGGGCCAGAGCTAGAACACCCGTGGGTAAAGCGACGTTTAGAAAATGTGTTGTTGGCTTTGATACTCTGATTGGTTAGAGATGATCCAATCGCTGATGACTTTGTTTTGTACAACACCCTTCATTTTGACCTCACCTTCAACGATGGCAGTCTGACTGAAGTATGTAGCGAACATAGCGCAGAGAAAGAATTCAGTTTGAGTCGTCAGGCCAGGGTAGACTGAGGTAGAGAAAGAATTCAGTTTGAGTCGTCAGGCCAGGGTAGACTGAGGTAGAGAAAGAATTCCGTTTGAGTCGTCAGGCCAGGGTAGACTGAGGTAGAGAAAGAATTCAGTTTGAGTCGTCAGGCCAGGGTAGACTGAGGTAGAGAAAGAATTCAGTTTGAGTCGTCAGGCCAGGGTAGACTGAGGTAGAGAAAGAATTCAGTTTGAGTCGTCAGGCCAGGGTAGACTGAGGTAGAGAAAGAATTCAGTTTGAGTCGTCAGGCCAGGGTAGACTGAGGTAGAGAAAGAATTCAGTTTGAGTCGTCAGGCCAGGGTAGACTGAGGTAGAGAAAGAATTCAGTTTGAGTCGTCAGGCCAGGGTAGACTGAGGTAGAGAAAGAATTCAGTTTGAGTCGTCAGGCCAGGGTAGACTGAGGTAGAGAAAGAATTCAGTTTGAGTCGTCAGGCCAGGGTAGACTGAGGAAGAGAAAGAATTCAGTTTGAGTCGTCAGGCCAGGGTAGACTGAGGAAGAGAAAGAATTCAGTTTGAGTCGTCAGGCCAGGGTAGACTGAGGTAGAGAAAGAATTCAGTTTGAGTCGTCAGGCCAGGGTAGACTGAGGAAGAGAAAGAATTCAGTTTGAGTCGTCAGGCCAGGGTAGACTGAGGTAGAGAAAGAGGGATGTGTTGTGGTCCTAACCTGGAGGTTTAGACTCTTCTCTCTGTAACTTGAGGGAGGGACTCTGCCCTCCTCACCATGGCAACACTACCTTAATAAGGCTGGACACTGCTACAGTTCCGCACACAACACACAGATGCTGTTCTACATAGGTATGTGCTGTACTTTTAGTGAACCTTACAAAACATACTGTCATATGTGACCCAAATACGTGCAGTGAAATGTGTTGTTTTACAGGGTCAGCTGTAGTAGTATAGCGACCCTGGAGCAAATTAGGGTTAAGTACCTTGCTCAAGGGCACATATACAGATTTTTCAGCTTGGGTATTCGAACCAGCGACCTTTCGGTTAATGGCCCAACGCTCTAACCGCTAGGCTACCTGCCGCCTACCTACTGGTGTCCATGCAGTAGCTTTAAATACAGTGTATGCCATACTATATGCATGGATGTGTACATACCTACGTAGCATTATGCTGTGCCGTCAAGTAGTGTCTTACCTACTTACCTCCATGCAGTGGTTTGTGTACATGCAATCACACAGGTTAACCTATATACAGTCAGGGACACATTCAGTTGATGACAGTGGAATGTTTTCATGAAAACCACATGGATCTCAACATTATATTAAGTAAGGTGAAGAAACCCCATGACCTTCTCTCCCCTGTCCTGCTGTGAGATAGTCAGACCCCCAGTTACATTAGACGGACCCTCTGGTCAGTCTGGGCTGGTTCTCTCTCGCTGCGTTTCCTCTCCCTCCTCTGCCTGTTGTTTATCACCTGACCTGCTCTTAGCCAAATACTGTACTTCACTCCTATAGGTTAGGTTGTTTGTGTGACACCTACACAAAAACGTGCAGGTGTGGATTCTAAGGTAAACTTCCAGTATATTGTGGGAGTATTTGTGCGCCAGGTGAGCAGACATCATGGAAATGTTCTGTTACTGTTTGTCTGCTACTCCTCCATCTCACCCTCTGTGTGTGTCTGGGGAACCATGCCATAGGCTGGGGCAGGCCTTTGTTCAGTCAGGCAGGCAGTAGGTAGCTGATTTACAGCATCCAGGGGAACTATGACAACTATATCCCCTCACACACACACAGCCCCCTCCCATCTGGGGGCAGTCTTACAATGGGCCCTAAAATTAGACCGAAGAATGGAGAAAGGTCACAGGCTGTCTCACACACTCCATGGGATACACACACACACTGACACTCCTCTCACACAACATCATCGTCACAGTTCTCTTAGATAATTAAAGTGTATGGACTTTAAGTGGGTAATTGTGTACTGTGTGTTATTCTGAGTAGAACTGTAATAAATGTGTGTCTGGGTTCATAAGTGTGCTAGTGTGGCTGTGTATTGTGTTGGTGATGGACAGACAGAGGTCTTTTGTTTACTTCCAGGCTGTGATGACGCAGGATCCTCTGTAATGACCCCTTGAGGACCTGTGTGTGTTTTGTTGCAATCCTTTGTGGCTGGGTTCTTGATCACTTGATCACTGAGATCAGTGTGTGTTTAGGACTAAAGGAGCCTCTGAGTTTGTTGCTGAGAGGATGTGAAGAGTACAACTACTGAGAGGATGTGAAGAGTACAACTACTGAGAGGATGTGAAGAGTACAACTACTGAGAGGATGTGAAGAGTACAACTACTGAGAGGATGTGAAGAGTACAACTACTGAGAGGATGTGAAGAGTACAACTACTGAGAGGATGTGAAGAGTACAACTACTGAGAGGATGTGAAGAGTACAACTACTAGGGCCAGTTTCCCAGACCCAGATGAAGCCTAGTCCTGGTCTAAAAGCATCCTCAATGGGGAGACTGTTGTAGGTGAAGCATTTTTAAATACGTCAAACACATGGTATCCAGGTGTTTGATGCCATTCCATTTGCTCCGTTCTGGACATTTATTATGAGCCGTTCTCCCCTCAGCAGCCTCCTGTGATGTAAGAAGACAATTCTACTGTGTCGAGATGGGGACACTGCACCTCAGGGGGTGCCATTTTGGAATGGAATGATAGGAATAGGAAGCCCACCCCCCTCCTTTGGTGGAAGGGGGGGTATAGTTATATAAGGGTGGGGGGTAGCAGGACATAGGGAAGAGGTGGGATCAGTGAGGGGCACTAGCAGGGAGTTTTATGGATAAGGGGGCTAATTTAGGTGGGGGGGATGGAGAGAGGGAAACAGAGTTGGGTGGTGTTGGTGTGATACACCCCTCAGAATCTATATTCCTTGCATACCTCAGAGAGGGGATGGGTGGAGGAGAGGAAGTGTGTGTGGAATGGGAAAGGGAGAAAGGGTCTGTGCCTGAGCCAGGCAGCCAGTGTGGTGTTGGTACAGTGATAAGGGTGGAACGGTTTGGGAGTTCTGTAAAGGTGGCAGATTGGGTTGTGGTGTTTGTCCCTGGCTGTTGGGTCTGAAGATCAAGTCAGTTGAGAGCGATAAGTGTCTGTCTTTGCATGTCATGTAGACAGTGTTCTCTAGACAAGGTGAAGGGGTCTGTTACGTACAGTGCCTATAGAAAGTCTACACCCCCTTGAACTTTTTTTTCACATTTTGCTGCATTAAAATTCCATCTAAAAAGGGATTCAATTAGGTTTTCTTCCTACAGATCTACACAACCTACTCCACATTTTCGAAGAGAAAAAGTTAGAAAATTGTCCTAATTAAGAAAATTGGATAAAAATTGGATAAAGGCGTCCGCGTGCTTCCCAGCCGAAACAGTTCGGAACAGTTTGTGCATATATTATGATGACTTTTTGTTCGTTTTGGACTTCGGCAAGGGTTTTTTCAGCCGGTGACGTTCCACTGAGATGGATCTCTCTAAGTCTCATCTCTAGTAGAGGGGTGTGCTGTTTCAGACAGGGATGGATCAATAACTGTGTCCCTGCCATAAGACTGCTAAATACACTGAACAAAAATATAAACGCAACATGCAACAATTTCGAAGATTTTACTGAGTTACAGTTCATATAAGGAAATCAGTCAATTGAAATAAATTCATTACATTTACATTTACATTTTAGTCATTTAGCAGACGCTCTTATCCAGAGCGACTTACAGTTAGTGAATGCATACATGTTTTTTGTTTTTTTGTTTGCTTTTTGTGTGACAAAACTGCACATTATAGAGTGGCCTTTTATTGTCCCCACCACAAGGTGCACCTGTGTAATGATCATACTGTTTAATCAGCTTCTTCATATTCCACACCAGTCAGGTGGATGGATTATCATGGCAAAGGAGAAATACTCACTAACAGGGATGTAAACAAATTTGTGCACAACATTTTAGAGAAATAAGCTTTTTATTTGGATGGTACATTTCTGGGACCAACACTTTACATGTTTCTCATCAAAAAGAAAGGAGGACCAAGGCTCTCTTCATACACAGTGCATTCGGAAAGTATTCAGACCCCCTCACCTTTTCCACACCTTGCTACGCTACAGCCCCACTCTAAAATTGATTAAATCATTTTTTTACCCTCGACAATCTACACACAATACCCATAATGACAAAGCAAAAACAGTTCTTTATAAATATTTGCAAATTTATAAAGAATTAATACATTTACATAAGTATTCAGACCCTTCACTCAGTACTTTGTTGAAGCACCTTTGGCTGCGATTACAGCCTCGAGTCTTCTTGGTTACGAAGCTATAAGCTTGGCACACCTGTATTTGGGGAGTTTCTCCCATTCTTCTCTGCAGATCCTCTCAAGCTCTGTCAGGTTGGATGGGGAGTGTCGTTGCACAGCTATTTTCAGGACTCTCCAGATATGTTAGATCGGGTTCAAGTACGGGCTCCGGCTGGGCCACTCAAGGACATTCAGAGACTTGTCCCAAAGCCACTCTTGCATTGTCTTGGCTGTGTGCTTAGGGTCGTTGTCCTGTTGGAAGGTGAACCATCGCCCCAGTCTGAGGTCCTGAGCGCTCTGGAGCAGGTTTTCATCAAGGATCTCTCAGTACTTTGCTCTGTTCATCTTTCCCTCAATACGGACTAGTCTCCCGGTCCCTGCCACTGAAAAACATCCCCACAGCATGATGCTGCCACCACCATGCTTTACCGTAGGGATGGTGCCAGGTTTCCTCCAGACGTGCCGCTTGGCATTCAGGCTAAAAAGTTCAATCTTGGTTTCATCAGACCAAAGAATCTTGTTTCTCATGGTTTGAGAGTCCTTTAGGTACCTTTTGGCTAATTCCAAGCAGGCTGTTATGTGCCTTTTACTGACGAGTGGCTTTCGACTGGCCACTATACCATAAAGGCCTGATTGGTGGAGTGCCGCAGAGATGGTTGTTCTTCTGGAACGTTCTCCCATCTCCACAGAGGAACTCTGGAGCTCTGTCAGAGTGACCATCGGGTTCTTGGTCACCTCCCTGACTCAGGCCCTTCTCCCCCGATTGCTCAGTTTGGCCGGGCGGCCAACTCTAGGAAGGGTCTTGGCGGTTCCAAACTTCTTCCAATTTAAGAATGATGGAAGCCACTGTGTAGGCCCTAATCTATGGATTTCACATGACTGGGAATACAGATATGCATCTGTTGGTCACATACCTTAAGTAAGCATTTCACTGTTAGTCTACACCTGTTGTTTATGAAGCATATGACAAACAAAATTTGATTTGATTTGTAGGCTGTGTTGCTAGGGGTTTGATGTGTTGGTTAGCGTTTAGCATCAGGGTTTCTTGGTACAGCCAGGAGTGAACCGCATACTTAGACAGATACACACACATAAAAGCAAACTCCAAGACAAACAGAGAAACACACAGCTATTGGATGTATTGGATCATGTGATAATGTGAGAGCTTTGATAAGCCCAGCTCCCTGTGAATCCATCCAGTCAGTTAAACATTGACTCTCCAGACTACAACATCTTATCAGTACTGCTACAGCCACACAGTTCCTGGAATGAGCATGAGTCTGCCGCTCGTAGGGTTTTTTGCAGTGTGTGTGTGTGTGTGTCTGCTTGTTTGTGTGACCTATGTTTAGCTGTCCAGAATGGAAACTCAGAATGGACGGTGTGTGTGACTGTGTGCAGTATATTTGATTACGCTCAGTTCCTCTCTCTTTCTGTGAATTTATCCATTCCCTTTATAGGTGGGTGATGTGCTCCATCCTAAGTGACACTGTGATAGTGAACATGGATACACACACCCAATTTAAACTCTGGTGTTGTTTTCCTGGGTCACGCCCTCCTAAACAAGATGGGCCATCTTTGCCATTGGGAAAAAACAGGAAGTCGGCAGCCTTCCTCCTCGAGTGTGTGTGTGTGTGTTACGTGTCTGTCTTCAGTATTTGGAGTCGGACTGTGTGTGTGTGTGTGGCCGCAGTATGTTTATCTACCATACCGCAGAGTTTACGTTTCCTCTGCCATCATTGAGTGGATATAGCCCTTTTGAAGTGAGGGAGCTGGTGTGATACAGGGCTCTATGTAAACAGCAGGGTAATATTGTGGTATATTCTGTCAGTAGGCCTCTACCACTATATTATGTGTACCATAGCTCTAAGTACCCTTTTATGAGAAATCTGACGCCTCAGCTATGTTTGAAAATATTATATTCACGTCGACCTTCCCTGGAGAGGGGCGAGAGCTAGGAGGGGAGAGAGGGAGGGTGAGCCGCAGAAATCTCTGAGTTGTAGTGCTTGCAATATCCATTGTCTTATCTTGAATGTAGAGGAAAGAGGGGCCCCTTTGAGGGAGTGAAATGCCACTTGGGTTGAAGGGCCATACATAATACGGTCTCACACTCCGAGAAGAAGGACCCCATCATCTCTCTCTTCTCACTCCTTCTCGCTCAAACACTCACCGACTATGTGATCTCGCTCTCCGTAGCCGACGTGAGTAAGACCTTTAAACAGGTCAACATTCGCAAGGCCGCGGGGCCAGACGCAATACCAGGATGCCTACTCAGAGCATGCGCCGACCAGCTGACATTTTCAACCTATCCCTAACCCAGTCTGTAATACCAACATGTTTCAAGCAGACCACCATAGTCCCTGTGCCCAAGAACGCCAAGGTAACCTGCCTAAATGACTATCGCCCCGTAGCACTCACATATATAGCCATGAAATGCTTTAAAAGACTGGTCATTGCTCACATCAACACTATCATCTGACAACCCGGACCCACTCAAATTCGCATACAGCCCCAACAGATTCACAGATGACACAATCTCTATTGCACCCCACACTGCCCTCACCCACCTGGACAAAAGGAATACCTATCTATGTAAGAATGCTGTTCATTGACTACAGCTCAACATTCAACACCATATCCTCCAAGCTCATCACCAAGTTCAGGACCCTGGGACTGAACTCCTCCCTCTGCAGCTGGATCCTGGACTTGCACACGGGTCGCCCCCAGGCGGTGAGGGTAGGCAACAACACCTCCAACACGCTGACCCGCAACACGGGGGCCCCTCAGGGGTGTGTGCCTAGTCCCCTCCTCTACTCCATGGTCACCCATGACTGCATTGCCGCGCACGACTCCAACACCATCATTAAGTTTGCCGACAATACGAAGGTGGTAAGCCTGATCAACGACGATGAAGCAGCCTTATAGGGTGGAGGTCAGAGACCTGGCAGTGTGGTGCCAGGGCAACAACCTCTCCCTCAACATCAGCAAGACAAAGGAGCTGATTGTGGACTACAGGAAACTGATCGATGGGGCTGTAGTGGTGTGGGTCGAGAGCTTCAAGTTCCTCTGTGTACACATCACTAAGGAATTAACATGGTCCACACTAGGGGTTTGGAACCGAAATTATTTCCCAATCGTTTTATTTTGAACGGAACCGTAATTGTTTTTTGTACTGTTTCGACCAGCAACATAAAGTTCTGAACTGATTCTAACAAAGAAAAGAAAAGTACTGGTTTATATCGTTCCTTTCTGAACTCGATGGGGGGGGGGAAGATATTTTATCTCTATAGGAAAGTTGTATTTTGCCGTAACAGCATAGTTTAATCATAATGACAAACACACACACTGTGCTGCCAGTTAGAGTGTAGGGCACGAGATGTATTTTTTTACATTTTTAGTCATTTAGCAGACGCTCTTATCCAGAGCGACTTACAGTTAGTGAGTGCATACATTATTTTTCATACTGGCCCCCCATGGGAATCGAACCCACAACCCTGGCGTTGCAAACGCCATGCTCTACCAACTGAGCTACATCCCTGCCGGCCATTCCCTCCCCTACCCTGGACAACGCTGGGCCAATTGTGCACCGCCCCATGGGTCTCCCAGTCGCGGCCGACTACGACAGAGCCTGGATTCGAACCAGGATCTCTAGTGGCACAGCTAGCACTGCGATGCAGTGCCTTAGACCACTGCGCCACATTTTGCAGGTGAGGAGCGAGAGAGGATGGAGGAAGCTTGCCTTGAAGCACTGGGTGTCTTGTTATGACATGCGTTATCTGAATTAGGTCCTGAATTATGGAGGAACTTTGAAGTCTTTCACCTTGAATGTCTTTAACATTGGACCAGAGCAAATGATAGGTACCTAGCTAACAATAGTGTGTGTGCAGAGCAGCACTAGAATTTAAAAAGGGTTTTACCTTCTTTGTAGTTAATAAATCCAATGTGAAACGTGATAACTAAAGTATCCTTAACTAGCATTAAATGAATCCATTCTTCTCTAATTAAACACCTCTCCCACACACTGGCAGGCAGACGCTGGAATACGTTTCAGAGTGACAGAGCTTTGCACAGGCGCTTTGTTGCTGGAAACAAATGTCCGGAACGTAAATTAAATTTAAAAAATATAATACTTTGGGCTTTGTTCCTCAAATAATGTCGTTATTTTCCAGTTCTGTTTGATGAACCGGTTGCAACCCTTGGTCCACACACACCCACACAGTTTTGAAGAGGCACGACAGCGCCTCTTCCCCCTCAGGAGGCGGAAAAGATTTGGCATGGGCCCTTGCAGTTCAACAGCATTGAGAGCATCTTGACTGACTGCATCACTGCTTGGTACAGCAACTGCAAGGCACCCGAATGCAAGGTGCTACTGAGGGTGGTGAGTACGGCCCAGTACATCACTGGGGCCAAGCTCCCTGCCATTCAGGACCCCTATACCAGGCGGTGTCAGAGGAAGGCCCATAAAATTGTCAGACTCCAGCCACCAAAGCCATAAACTGTTCTCTCTGCTACTGCATGGCAAGCGGTACCAGTGCACGAAGCCTAGAACCAGCAGGACCCTGAACAGCTTCTACCCCCAAGCCACAAGACTGCTAAATAGCTAATCAAATGGCTACCTGGACTACCTGCATTGACTCTTTTTTTGCACCATCTCTCTTGCACTGACTCTATGCTCACACATACTCGCACTCGCGTACACACACACACTTTCACACCACATACACTGCTGCTACTGTCTATCTATCCTGTTGCCTAGTCACTTTACCCCTACCTATATGTACATAGCTACTTCAATTACCTTGTTCCTCTGCACATCGACTCGGTACTGGTACTCCCTGTATATAGCCATGTTATTTTTACTTGTTATTGTTACTTGTTATTCACTGTGTATTTATTACTCTGTCACTATTAAAAATATATATATGTTTATCTTTAACTTTGCAGTGTTGGAAAAGGACCCGTAAGTAAACATTTCACTGTTAGTTTACGAAGCATGTGACAAATACAGTGTTATTTGATACCTCCCATTGATTCTCTGTAACTGATCTCTCTTTTCCTCTAGCACTCCCAATCCCTCCCTCCCTCGCGCCACACACACTGATGTTGTTCCTTCTCCCCCCAGATGCAGTGTCCCTCCACCTCCTCAGACACCCCCAGCATGGAGGAGAGCCACAGGGAATAAGAGCCTCCAGGAGACCGCAGGTAAGACCTGCATGTGTTTGTGTCTCTAGGGAAAGCACCAAGGCAGATACAGTGCCTTCAGAAAGTATTCATACCCCTTGACATATTCCACATGTTGTGTTACAGCCTGAATTCAAAATTGATTAAATATCATTTTTTTCTCACCCATCTACACACAATACACCATAATGACAAAGTGAAAACATGTTTTTAGAAATTTGAGCAAATGTATTGAAAATGAAATACAGAAATATCTCATTTACCTACAGTACCAGTCAAAAGTTTTATAACACCTACTCATTCAAGGGTTCTTCTTTATTTTTACTATTTTCTACATTATAGAATACTTCAAAACGATAAAATGACACATATGGAATCATGTAGTAACCAAAAAAGTGTTTTAAAAAATCCAAATATATTTTAGATTCTTCAAAGTAGCCACCCTTTGCCTTGATGACAGCTGTGCACACTCGTGGCATTCTCTCAACCAGCTTCATGAGGAATGCTTTTCCAACAGTCTTGAAGGAGTTCCCACATATGCTGAGCACTTGTTGGCTGCTTTTCCTTCACTCTGCGGTCCGACTCATCCCAAGCCATCTCAACTGGGTTGAGGTCGTGTGATTGTGGAGGCCAGGTCATCTGATGCAGCACTCAATCACTCTCCTTATTTGTCAAATGGCACTTACACAGCCTGTAGGTGTGTTTTGGGTCATAGTTCTGTTGAAAAACAAATTAGAGTCCCACTAAGCACAAACCAGATGGAATGGTGTATCGCTGCAGAATGCTGTGGTAGCCATGCTGATTAAGTTTGTCTTGAATTCTAAATAAATCAGACAGTGTCACCAGCAAAGCACCATCACACCTCCTCCATGATTCAAGGTGGTAACCACACATGCGGAGATCATCCATTCACCTACTCTGCGTCTCACAAAGACATAGCGGTTGGAACCAAAAATCTCAAATTTGGACTCATCAGACCAAAGGACAGATTTCCACCGGTCTAATGTCCATTACTCGTGTTTCTTGCCCAAGCAAGTCTCTTCTTATTATTGGTGTCCTTTAGTAGTGGTTTCTTTGCAGCAATGCGACCATGAGTCTGAACAGTTGATCTTGAGATGTCTGTTACTTGAACTCTGTGAAGCATTTATTTGGGCTGCAATCTGAGGCAGTTAACTCTAATTAAGTTATCCTCTACAGCAGACGTAACTCTGGGTCTTCCTTTCCTGTGGCGGTCCTCATGAGAGCCAGTTTCGTCATAGCGCTTGATGGTTTTTTGCAACTGCACTTGAAGAAACGTTCAAACTTCTTAATGTTCGGTGTTGACTGACCTTCATGTCATAAAGTAATGATGGACTGTTGTTTCTCATTGCTTATTTGAGCTATTCTTGCCATAATATGGAGTTGGTCAGGCTCTGTCGTAGCCGGCCGCGACCGGGAGACCCATGGGGCGGCGCACAATTGGCCCAGCGTTGTCCAGGATAGGGGAGGGAATGGATGTAGCTCAGTTGGTTGAGCATGGTGTTTGCAACGCCAGGGTTGTGGGTTCAATTCCCAAGGGGGGCCAGTAAAAAAAATAATATATATATATATATAATATATATATAAAATAGAATAATGTATGCACTCACTAACTGTAAGTCGCTCTGGATAAGAGCGTCTGCTAAATGACTCAAATGAAATGAAAATGAAATGAAATGTCTTTTACCAAATAGGGCTATCTTCTGTATACCACCGCTACCTTGTCACAACACAACTGATTGGCTCAAACGCGTTAAGAAAGAAATTCCACAAATTAACTTTTAAGAAGGCACACCTGTTAATTGAAATGCTTATTTTCACTCTGTCATTTAGGTTAGTATTGTGGAATAACTAAAATGTTGATCCATCCTCAGTTTTCTTCTTTCACAGTCATTCAACCCTGTAACTGTTTTAAAGTGACCATTTGCTTCATGGTGAAATCCCTGAGCGGTTTCCTTCCTGTCCGGCAACTGCGATAGGAAGGGCGCCTGTATCTTTGTAGTGACTTCACCATGCTGAAAGGGATATTCAGTGTCTGCTTTTTTTATTTGTACCCATCTACCAATGCGAGACATTGGAAAACCTTCCAGGTCTTTGTAATACACTGCTCGACTGAGGGATCTTACAGGTAATTGTATGTGTGGGGTACAGAGATGAGGTAGTCATTCAAAATCATGTTAAACATTATTATTGCACACAGTGAGTCCATGCAACTTATTATGTGACTTGTTAAGCACATTTTTACTTCTGAACTTTAGGCTTTCTGTAACAAAGGGGTTGAATACTTATTGACTCAAGACATTTCTGCTTTGGAAATTCGAAAAACATAATTGCACTTTGACATTATGGGGTATTGTGTGTGTGTGTGTGTGTGTGTGTGTGTGTGTGTGTGTAGGCCAGTGACGACAAATCTCAATTTAATCAATTTCAAATTCAGGCTGTAACACAACAATATGTGGAAAAAGTCAAGGGGTGTGGATACTTTCTGAAGGCACTGTATATATGACCTGTGGGAAAGATTGTCTGTCTGTATATCATAGCCAAATTGTTGGCAAGTTAGAAGGTGCTTTTCCCACGTGCATTCGGAAAGTATTCAGACCCCTTTTTCGTTACGTTACAGCCTTATTCTGAAATTGATTAAAAAAATAATCCCTCATCAATCTACACACTACCCCATAATGACAAAGTGAAAACAGGTTTTAGGTATGTTTGCATAAAATACAAGTATTCAGACCCTTTGCTATGAGACTCGAAATTGAGCTCAGGTGCATCCTGTTTCCATTGTGGTAAATTCCATTGATTGGACATGATCTGGAAAGGCACACACCTGTCTATATAAGGTCCCACAGTTGACAGTGCATGTCAGAGCAAAAACCAAGCTATGAGGTTGAAGGAATTGTCCGTAGAGCTCCGAGACAAGATTGTGTCGAGGCACAGATTTGGGGAAGAGTACCAAAAAATGTCTGCAGCATTGAAGGTCCCCAAGAACACAGTGGCATCCATCATTCTTAAATGGAAGAAGTTTGGAACCACCAAGACTCTTCCTAGCGCTGGCCGCCCGGCCAAACTGAGCAATCGGGGGAGAAGGGTCTTGGTCATGGAGGTGGCCAAGAACCTGATGGACACTCTGACAGAGCTTCAGAGTTTTCTCTGTGGAGATGGTTGTCCTTCTGGAAGGTTCTCCCATCTCTACAGCACTCCACCAATCAGGCCTTTATGGTAGAGTAGCCAGACGGAAGCTATTCCTCAGTAAAAGGCACATGACAGCCCGCTTGGAGTTTGCCAAAAGGCACCTAAAGACTCTCAGACCATGAGAAACAAGATTCTCTGGTCTGATGAAACCAAGATTGAAATCTTTGGCCTGAATGCCAAGCATCTGAAAGAAACCAGGCACCGCTCAACACCTGGCCAATACCATCCCTATGGTGAAGCATGGTGGTAGCAGCATCATGCTGTGGGGATGTTTTTCAGCGGCAGGGACTTGGAGACTAGTCAGGATTGAGGGGAAGATGTACAGAGATCCTTGATGAAAACCTGCTCAGGACCTTACACTGGGGCGAAGGTTCACCTTCCAACAGGACAACGACCCTAAGCACACAGCCAAGACAATGCAGGAGTGGCTTCGGGACAAGTCTCTGAATGTCCTTGAGTGGCTTAGCCAGAGCCCAGACTTGAACCCGATCGAACATCTCTGGAGAGACCTGAAAATAGCTGTGCAGCGACGCTCCCCGTCCAACCTGACAGAGCTTGAGAGGATCTGCAGAGAAGAATGGGAGAAACTCCCCAAATACAGGTGTGCTAAACTTGTAGCGTCATAACCAAGAAGACTTGAGGCTGTAATCCCTGCCGAAGGTGCTTCATCAAAGTACTGAGTAAATGGTCTGAATACTTATGTAAATGTCATATTTCAGTTTGTAAAGTTTATTTTTTTAATTTGTAAAAATGTATAAAGAACTGTTTTTGCTTTGTCATTATGGGGTATTGTGTGTAGATTGGGGGGGACAATCTTTTTTTTGAGAACTCTGTTTATTAAGTTTTACACACACACAGACAAGACAAAGCAATATAAATAATATACTCAACTAGACAAAAATACAAATAATACATATTAAAAAAAATAACTTTAAAGATACCATACTTTAGACAAGTTAAACACACCAGGCAGAAGGCTACAAAAGGTTAAAGGGCAATCTATAGTATAGGGACAGAGCAAACACCTCACCATTGTTCCTGTAAACAGTTAAGGGATGGGGTGGAGAAATGCAACCACTCACAGACAGTCAAGGCCACAGACCAATCATCCACTGGACCAAAAATAAAAAAGTTTACAATGCTTTAAAATAAAAAATTAATATTGATAATTTTATGTAGGCGTGAACAGAATTAAAAAATAAAAATAACTGGGAAAAACAAGCTCACACCTTAGTCTCTGCCCGGGCGAGATGAACAAGGCATCCGCAGGTCACAATCAATAAGCACATCAACCTTAATGCCCCCCCCCCCACCCCAGAAAAAAACACAGAGAAATGCTCATCCAACCCCTAAGTCACAGGGGGGTCAAATACAGACTTATTTTGGTTTTAATAGGAATGCCATCAGAGGATGGACTGTTTAAAGTAAGACCGGAATGGAGCCCAAGCCTCATTAAACAGTTTGGGGTTCCCACGTGAATTGAATTGAATTTTTTCTAGTTTCAGAGAGCACAACACATCTCTCACCCAATATTTATAAGATGGGGGAGCTGCCATCTTCCAGTTCTGTAGTATTAGCCGTCTAGCTAAAAGAGTTGTATAAGCAACAGTGTCCGACTGGATTCTTGACAGGGGGTGCTTATGGGCAGTACTCCAAAAAGGGCTGTAAGGGGAGAGGGATCTATAACAGTGTTATATATATCAGAGAAACATTTAAATATTAATTCCCAGAAACCTGACAGTTTATGACAGCCCCAGAACATATGCAACAGTGTGGCCGGTTCAATTTTACATCTGACACAGGTAGGATCAAAATCAGAGAATATTCTTCCAAGTCTGGCCCCAGACCAGTGGATACGGTGAACCACCTTGAATTGAATGAGGCTGTGTCTAGTGCTAAAAGAGGACGAATGCACCCTGCGCAGCACAGATTCCCAGGTGTCTTCCCCAAGTTCCTCCCCCAAATCCTTTTCCCATCGAGTCTTTAAAGGCACCAAAGAAGGGTTCTGTAAGTCATGAATGATTGCATATACATCTGAAATTGCGCCCCTAGGAAGCTTGTTCAGCTCCAGGATGCTCTCTATAGCTGTATTCACAGGCCTATGGGGAAATTCAGGTGTGTTAGCTCTGACAAAGTTCCTAGTCTGGAGATAGCGGAAAAAGTGGGATTGGGGGGAGGTTGAACCTTTCCTGTAACTGAGCAAAAGAGGCAAATGTATCATCAAAGAATAATTGGGCTAGTGAGGAGAGGCCTAGTGAGTGCCAGATGTCAAAAGCCCCATCATTCAAAGATGGAGGAAATAAAATGTTCTGATTGATTGGGCCTGATAGAGAAAAGCCTCGGAGGCCAAAGGCTAAGCGGAACTGATTCCAAATTTTAAGAGACTGCTTTACAATTGGGTTGACACACCTTTTGCCTAGGGACACTGGGAGAGGCAGGCACAACACAGAAGAAAGTGCAGCAGGTTTACACGATTCAGACTCCATCTGGACCCAGATTGGTCTAGGGCCAGTAGGATCAGTCTGCAGCCAGTACAGAAGGGCTCTGAAATTTGCAGCCCAATAGTATGTCTGAAAATTTGGTAGAGCTAAACCCCCCAATGACTTAGGCTTCTGTAAATGTTTTCTACCAATCCGTGGTACCTTGCCATCCCAAATAAAATGCATGAATGTTTGATCCAGTGAAATAAAAAAAGATTTTGGAATAAAAATGGGTAGACATTGAAATAAATATAGAAATTTGGGCAACACACTCATTTTAATGACATTAATCCTTCCGATAAGAGAAAGAGGTAGCGCATTCCAAAAAGCAAAAGATTGTTTCAAACTGTCTGCTAGAGCAACCAAGTTTTCCTGAAACAGATTTGAATATTTCCTTGTCACTTTAACTCCCAAGTAGGTGAATTGATCCCGGACAATCCTAAACTGAGAACTTGTAAAAGAGCACTTTAAAGCAGCCTTGTTTACAGGAAAAAGCTCACTCTTGCCTAGATTCAGCTTGTACCCTGAGATTGATCCAAACCTTTTAAGAACAGATAAGGCGCGTGGCAATGAGGTATCAGGGTTAGAGATAAACAAAAGGAGGTCATCCGCATATAGCGAGACTTTCTGCTCTGAGCCCGTCCGGATTATTCCTTGAATGGCATCATTAGAGCGTAATGCAATGGCGAGAGGTTCGATTGCCAAAGCAAACAACAAGGGGGAGAGTGGACAGCCCTGTCTGGATCCGCGGTGCAAGGGAAAATAGTCAGAGGACAAGTTGTTAGTCCGTACGAAGCCATGGGGGAAAAATAAAGAATCTTTATCCACGCAATGAATTTGGGGCCAAAGCCAAATCTATAAAGGGTGGCTGTTAGGTAATCCCACTCAACGCGGTCAAACGCTTTTTCTGCATCAAGTGAGACCACCACCTCTGGGTCCTCCGACGCAGGGGAGTACAGTATATTCATAAGGCGCCTAATATTGAAAAACAAATGCCTATTTCTCACAAAGCCAGTCTGGTCAGAGTGTATTACTTGATGCAGCGAGCCTTCCATACGGATGGCTAAAAGCTTGGCTAGGATTTTGTAATCACAGTTTAAAAGCGAGATTGGGCGAAAGGATCCACATTCCAGGGGGTCTTTGTTTTTCTTTAATAGTAATGAAATTGAAGCTTGATAAAGACTAGGCGGTAGCTTTGAGGTATTAAGGCACTCTGCAAATAGTCGAGACAAGAATGGGCAAAGCAGACCAGAAAACGTCCTGTAAAATTCGGTTGGAAAACCATCCGGACCCGGTGATTTACCGCTTTTCATTGCGGACACTGCTGTTGCAATCTCCTCAGGTGTAAATTCTTCTTCTAGATAGTCATGGGTGTCTGTATCAATTGAAGGCATATTCAGGCCATTAAAGAAGGAATCAATCAGCAAAGGGTCTTGAGGGGATTCAGAGGTGTATAGCGCAGAATAAAATTGTTTGAATTGATCATTGATCTCTTTATGTATAACTGTGGTGGCACCAGACGGGGTCCTTATTTGTGGGATTAAACGTGAGGCCTCAGACTTACGGATCTGATGTGCAAGGAGTTTACTGGCCTTGTCGCCTTGTTCATACACTCTGTACCGAGCTCGCAAGAGTAGCTGTTCAGCTTGCCTGGTAGAAAGCTCATCAAATTCAGATTGGAGTAGTTGGCGCTCTTTATGCAGATCAGAGGAAGGAACCGTGGCATACTTCTCATCCAATGTGGCTATGGATTCGCTCAGGTCCCTAAGTCGCTGAGAGCGAACTCTGTTTTGGTTGGCTGTATAAGAAATAATTTGGCCACGTAGGTATGCTTTGAGAGACTCCCATATGGTAGAGCAGGACATACCTGGTGTTGAATTAGTTTCTAGGAATAAGGTGATTTCAGAAGAAATGAAATTGACAAACTCCTTATCTGAGAGTAAAATGGGGTTAAGACGCCATTGATAACACATAGGAGGTCGCTGGGGAAACTCTAGTTCAAGCACTAATGGTGAATGGTCCAAAATAACAATACTCTTGTAAGTACACTGCCGAAGGTTAGGCAAAAGTTTTTTGTCCAAAAAGAAGTAATCAATCCGGGAGTATGTTTGATGAACATGAGAATAAAAGGAATACTGTCTATCTGTAGGATGTAGGAAACGCCAGGCCTCAAACATGGCATATTTCTGAAGAAAGGCTTGAATAAGTAGGGCACATTTAGATGGGCCTGTAGTTGTTCGTGAGGACTTGTCAAGAACTGGGGACATTTTGCAGTTGAAATCCCCCCTAAAATCAATAAATGAGAATCTAAATTGGGTATAGCAGACAAAAAGGAAGAAATGAAACTTGTGTCATCCCAATTGGGAGCATAAACACTAGCCAAAACAAGAGGGGTAGAAAACAGTTTACCGGTTACTATGACGTATCGTCCCTTAGGATCAGCGATAACCTCAGAAGCTACAAAGGGAGTGACTTTATCAACCAAAATGGCAGCCCCTCTTGATTTACTATGAAAGTTAGTGGAACACTTGACCAACCCAGTCCCTACGCATCCTAAAGTGCTCACCAGTCCTCAAGTGAGTCTCTTGTAGAAATGCAACATTTGCATTCAAACCCTTTAAGTGTGTCAACACCCTCTTACGTTTCACTGGGTTATTAACCCCTTTGGTGTTCCACGAAATGTATTTGATCGCATTGTTTCGGCCCCTCTGGGCATTCCCGTTATACAACCCCGTCATTAGAGCATAGAATGGAAAAGCAATGAGCGCTCAGAAACCCCAGAATAACTTGTCTCAGAGTAATAATGTACGGTGGTAGATGTTGAGAAAAAGTACCAGAAAAAAAAAAAAAAGACAGAATGACAACATTAGAACTGAACAATTCAACCCCTCCCCCCCCCCCCTCCCCCCATCCCAGACAGTACCTCCCCAAACGAGGTACAAGCCTAAATAGAGCATGTTCTCTTCGCACAGTATGTCTGTGAGAGTGCGGTCTTAAACCTAAACCCACAGTCCCGCTCTTTAAAGTCGTGTTTTGTTAGTGGATCAAACAGCAAAAAGAGATAATCATTTTTTAAATAAAAGAAATTAAGGTGAATCCCTTGTGCAGACGAAATTACAAAAGCACCACTTGTAGATGTATATAATTATATTCCCAGTCTTATAACAGGCATTTGAGAGAGAAAATAAAGAAAATAAATAGAATGTGTAACGGCTCTCAGCCGAAAACCTAATTTGAAGTAAGGAAATCGTAGTAAGACAATCAAAAATGATAATAATTATTATTATTATAATAGTTGTCTAGTTGAATGCTGAGTCAGCTTACAACCAAGACCAAAAAACTACGTGTGCGCAACGTTTAACGCTTGCTGGGCATAAATGACGCTCAGAGCCTTAAAATTTAAGGGAAGACCCCAAAAAAACGTGTCGCCTCGGGAAGCATTTACTGTTTACTGGGTCAATGCAAACGGATGCAGTAAGCAAATAACCAAGAATATTTTGAGTCACTGAGACACTATGTAAACAAACTGAATAGGTGAGCAAGACAGCCTAGAAAACACAGGAGTATAGTAAAACCGCAATACAATGAAATTAAAATGACTGAATGCTTGTAAGGCAAGCACACTAGATGATCAAAACATTAGATCACATCAAATAAGCCTGAATGGGTACGCCAACCCCCAACTATACAAAATTAGCATGTTGTAGCTAAACATAGTTGTACCACAGGTGGGTTACTTACTATCCACAGTTCGCTAGCAACAGTTGCTGAACTATGAGCAAGTTCAAGACTTCTTGATGTGACGTTGAATGTGAGAGAGAGCCTCATCCGGAGATTCAAATGTGTAGTCTTTACCATCATGAGATAGCCATAAACGGGCCGGGAATCGCAGTCCGTACTTCACACCTGGATGGTCCCGAAGTAGTCGTTTGGCCTGTCCGAAAGCTGCGCGCTGCCTGGAAACAGTGGGGGAGTAGTCCTGGTAGATGGAGAAGCTCTGTCCTTGAAAGCTCAGAGTGGTATTGCGGGCTCGTCGGAGAATCTCCATCTTCTCATGGAAAAAGTGCACTCGAAGAATTATGTCACGGGGCCTCTCCCCATCCCGGGGTTTGGGCGCAGCGACCGGTGGGCACGATCAATCAGGGGCTTTTCATCTAAGGCTAGAACATCTTTCAGCAGCCCAGAAACGAAATCCGTGGCGCGAGGCATTTCCGCTGACTCTGGGACTGATACAAGTCTCAGGTTATTGCGGCGAGAGAATCCCTCCAAACTTACACAGCTCTCCTTCACCTTTTTCAAGTCCGCAGCTAGGCGTTTCTCACGTCAGCCTCCAGGGATGTAGTTAAGTCTGAGACATTTGTAGCGAAGGTCTCCAGTGCTGCAATCGTTGTAGTGTGCGACTCCATTGTTGTTTTGAGTGATGCGATTGCCGGCACCGTCTCGTTCCGCAGGATGGTTAGATCTGCTTTTAAAGTATCAGAAACCTCCTTTATTCGGGCCTCAATCGTAGCAACCACCTCCGTTTTCATTTCAACTATCTCAGAGCGTAGTAGTTTGATGGCCTCGAGAATGTTCACTTCAGCGCCGCCAGATAAGCCGCCCCCGGGTAGAGTATCAGTCCCCGGGTCGTCAGGCTCAGGGGAGGGCGGTGATGAGAGTGTGTCTTGTAGGCCGGGTTTTCTCAAAGTCATGCTTTTGGCCTTATGTTTCGTCGACATGCTGATATTTGGAAGTAAAGTAGTCTTGGTTTTTACGGGAAGGGATCACCAAAATAATATATGAAAATAAATACGGTTTTGCTGCAAAATTCACATAAACTTTAAAAATACCACGGGAGCAAACGGAAAACACGTCAGTCGCACATGGCGTCCCTCCAATCCCCCCCGGGGGGGACAATCTTAATCCATTTTAGAATAAGGCTGTAACAAAATGTGGAGAAAGTCAAGGGGTCTGAATACTTCCGAATGCACTGTATTGTAAAATATTATTGTAAAGGACACCAGCGGGGGTGTGTGTGTGTGTGTGTGTGTGTGCGTGCGTGTTCATCAATGCATTGCGCTGAGTGCGCTGGAATCTGGGAGGGTGGTGTCCTGACAGGCTAGGAATGTTGGATATTCGCCAGCACAGTTTGGGAAAAGCTGCTGGGTGAACGCTACGTAGCCTAGCCTCCATGGGGTTTCGCTTTGCTGTCTAACCACAACCTGGATTATTGGCCTAGTTAACTGCTCTATTAACATTTTACATTTAAGTCATTTAGCAGACGCTCTTATCAAGAGCGACTTACAAATTGGTGCATTCAACTTAGGATAGCCAGTGGGACAACCACCACTGGGGGAGGGGGGGGTGTAGAAGGATTACTGTTAGATTATTCCAGGTATTCCTTAAAGAGATAGGGTTTCAAGTGTTAACTGTGCTTCCGTAGAGGTAGGGGGGCTAGCAGGCCAGAGGTGGATGAACATAGTGCCCTCGTTTGGGTGTAGGGTCTGATCAGAGCCTGAAGGTAAGGAGGTGCCGTTCCCCTCACAGCTCCGTAGGCAAGCACCATGGTTTTGTAATAGATGTGAGCTTCAACTGGAAGCCAGTGGAGTGTGCGTAGGAGCGGGGTGACATGAGAGAACTTGGGAAGGTTGAACACCAGACGGGCTGCAGCGTTCTGGATAAGTTGTAGGGGTTTAATGGCACAGGCAGGGAGCCCAGCCAACAGCGAGTTGCAGTAATCCAGACGGGAGATGACAAGTGCCTGGATTAGGACCTGTGCCGCTTTCTGTGTAAAATAGGGTCGTACTCTGCGAATGTTGTAGAGCATGAACCTGCAGGATCGGGTCACCGCTTTGATGTTAGCGGAGAACGACAGGGTGTTGTCCAGGGTCACGCCAAGGTTCTTTGCACTCTGGAAGGAGGACACAATGGAGTTGTCAACCCGTGATGGCGAGATCATGGAGCGGGCAGTCCTTCCCCGGGAGGAAGAGGTTCAGCTTGAGGTGGTGATCCGACATCCACACTGATTTGTCTGCCAGACATGCAGAGATGCGATTCGCCACCTGGCTATCAGAAGGGGGAAAGGAGAACATTTTAATTGTGTGTCGTCTGCATAGCAATGATAGGAGAGACCATGTGAGGATATGACAGAGCCAAGTGACTTGGTGTATAGAGAGAATAGGAGAGGGCCTAGAACTGAGCCCTGGGGGACATCAGTTGTGAGAGCACGTGGTGTGGAGACAGATTCTCGCTACGCCACCTGGTAGGAGCGACCTGTCAGGTAGGACGCAATCCAAGAGTGAGCAGCGCCGGAGATGCCCTACTTGGAGAGGGTGGAGAGGAGGATCTGATGGTTCACAGTATCAAAGGCAGCGGATAGGTCTAGAAGGAAAAGAGCAGAGGAGAGAGAGTTAGCTTTAGCAGTGCGGAGAGCCTCCGTGACACAGAGAAGAGCAGTCTCAGTTGAATGACCAGTCTTGAAACCTGACTGGTTTGGATCAAGAAGGTCATTCTGATAGAGATAGCAGGAGAGTTGGCTAGAGACGGCACGCTCAAGAGTTTTGGAGAGAAAAGAAAGAAGGGATACTGGTCTGTAGTTGTTGACATCGGAGGTATCGAGTGTAGGTTTTTTGAGGAGGGGTGCAACTCTCGCTCTCTTGTAGACGGAAGGGACATAGCCAGCGGTCAAGGATGAGTTGATGAGCGAGGTGAGGTAAGGGAGAAGGTCTCCGGAAATGGTCTGGAGAAGAGAGGAGGGGATAGGGTCAAGCGGGCAGGTTGTTGGGCGGCCGGCCGTCACAAGTCGCAAGATTTCATCTGAAGAGAGAGGGGAGAAAGAAGTCAAAGCATAGGGTAGGGCAGTGTGAGCAGGACCAGCGGTGTCATTTGACTTAATAAATGAGGATCGGATGTCGTTAACCTTCTTTTCAAAATGGTTGACGAAGTCATCCACAGAGAGGGAGGGGGAGGAGGAGGAGGATTCAGCAGGGAGGAGAAGGTGGCAAAGAGCTTCCTAGGGTTAGAGGCAGAGGCTTGAAATTTAGAGTGGTAGAAAGTGGCTTTAGCAGCAGAAACAGAGGAAGAAAATGTAGAGGAGGGAGTGAAAAGATGACAGGTCCGCAGGGAGTCTAGTTTTCCTCCATTTCCGCACGGCTACCCGGAGCCCTGTTCTGTGAGCTCGCAATGAGTCATCAAGCCACGGAGGAGGAGGGGAGGACCGAGCCGGCCGGGAGGATAGGACACATAGAGAGTCAAAAGATGCAGAAAGGGAGGACGGCAGAATCAGGAGATCGGAGGGAGAAGGATTTAGCAGAGGGAAGAGATGATAGGATGGAAGAGGAGAGAGTAGCAGGAGAGAGTAGCAGGAGAGAGAGAGCGAAGGTTGCGACGGCACATTACCATCTGAGTAGGGGCAGAGTGAGTAGTGTTGGAGGAGAGCGAGAGAAAAGGATACAAAGTAGTGGTCGGAGATTTGGAGGGGAGTTGCAGTGAGATTAGTAGAAGAACAGCATCTAGTAAAGATGAGGTCAAGCGTATTGCCTGCCTTGTGAGTAGTGGGGGACGGTGAAAGGGTGAGGTCAAAAGAGGAAAGGAGTGGAAAGAAGGAGGCAGAGAGAAATGAGTCAAAGGCAGACGTAGGGAGGTTAGTCACCCAGAACTGTGAGGGGTGAGCCATTCTCAGGAAAGGAACTTATCAAGTCCCCTGTAGCTCAGTTGGTAGAGCATGGCGCTTGCAACGCCAGGGTTGTGGGTTCGTTTCCCACGGGGGGCCAGTATGAAAATGTATGCACTCACTAACTGTAAAAAGAGCTGGATAAGAGTGTCTGCTAAAATGACTAAAAAAGGCGTCAAGCTCATTGATGAACTCTCCAAGGGAACCTGGAGGGCAATAAATGATTAAGTAAGTTACTGCTCTGCTATTCTCCATCCTTAGTTTTTACCTGTGTTCAGATGTTTGTTTTGTAAATCCCCAGGACCAGGATGGAAGAAAACTATAGTGGCTCTCCACCAGACTACTATGATCGACAAATATGATATTCTGAAGTTACATGGGGCTATGACTGAGTCTGTGACTATGGAGCTATGGCTGACTCATGGTGTGTGTGTGGCGTGCTTATGTGTGTACAGTGTACATAGAGACGCATGTACACATACCAAAGTAGTGTTCTGTGGTAAAGGGTCTTTGCTTCTGGATCCTAGAAAGCTCTATTGAGTCCAATGAACTCAATAAGCAATGTTCTGTCTCTGAGAGCTTTGTGTGTGAGAGAGAAATATGTAACGTGAAGCCAAACATGTGGACATTCAAGTCAGGGTTTATATCCTCTTGGACACAAATACAGTGCATTCGGAAAGTATTCAGAGACTTGTCCCGAAGCCACTCCTGCGTTGTCTTGGCTGTGTGTTTAGGGTTGTTGTCCCGTTGGAAGGTGAACCTTCGCCCCAGTCTGAGGTCCTGAGTGCTCTGGAGCAGGTTTACATCAAGGATCTCTCTGTACTTTGCTCCGTTCATCTTTCCCCCAATCCTGACTAGACTCCCAGTCCCTGTCGCTGAAAAACATCCCCAAAGCATGATGCTACCACCACCATGCTTCACCGTAGGGATGGTGCCAGGTTTCCTCCAGATGTGACGCTTGGCATTCAGGCCAAAGACTTCAATCTTGGTTTCATCAGACCAGAGAATCTTGTTTCTCATTGAGAGTCTTTAGGTGCCTTTTGGCAAACTCCAAGTCGGCTGTCATGTGCCTTTTACTGAGGAGTGGCTTCTGCCATAAAGGCCTGATTGGTGGAGTGCTACAGAGATGGTTGTCCTTCTGTAAGGTTCTCCCATCTCCACAGAGGAACTCTGGAGCTCTGTCAGAGTGATCATTGGGTTCTTGGTCACCTCTAGGGCTGTGGCAGTCACGAAATTTCGTCAGCCGGCGATTGTCAAGCAAATAACTGTCGGTCTCACAGTAATTGACAGTTAATTAACAAACACATTTAGCATTTAGAACTATCCACATTTGCTTTTCGTCAGCCAACAGAATGAGTAGGCCTAACGAACAGCAAAAGCACTAGCCTATGTCAATCTACTATTCCCCATAGTACAAAAGTCGACCTATTCTGTGTGATAAAATAAATATTCCGAACATAGTCTGGGACAGTTGTGGGATGCGATAGATCCCAAATAAATACAACCACTAGCATCCCAATTTTTTTTTGACGCAATGTGGCTGACACAACAGATCAGAACTTTTAGCTTAAAATGTTGATAAACTATTAGGCTATTTCTTCACATTATAAGCGCAGCAATGCGCACATGGTAGTAGGCTATAAGGGTGAATGTTCCATTTAGCGGAAAACACCATTTATCAAAAGTGACCGCAAATGCAATGATGCATTTAATGCTTTTATTATAAAGGTGCATTTTTATAGTGAAAATTATCTTCCCCAAACTTGAAACTCACGCGCTGCTTATGTATGCCAGTTAGGCTCTACACCCCTTGTAAAGCGAATGAATGTGCTTAGTTTTAAGCACATTATTTGGCCACTTTAGTTTTGATACAAACCTAATCACAGCCTATGGGCTAGGCTACATGAGGTGTGCGACTATGATTCGAAAAAGTCGCAAAAAAGGCATTGTTTCTTATGCTGGGCATCATTCACAAGTGATGATAATATATAATTCACAAGTGATAGGCTAATATTGTCACCCATCAGACTATTCTTGATTTAATCTTGTCTTTACATATACTAAAAAAAACGGGGCAGCGGGGGGGGGAAACATGTAATCTATTAAATAGCGAATGGAGGACGCTTTTCCCGTGGTTCATTTTCATGCCAGCCAGGTAGGCTATACTCCTGTTGTAAATTATAAGCAATGTGCTTAATATTTGGAAGGTTGAGAAATAAATATAGTAGGCCTAGTCTATAGAAAGCTGATGGGATCCTCTTTTTAGGAGAGGCCATCACTCTGTTTTCTCACGCAATTGCATAGCCTATAGAAATGTTGCGCAACATGAGCTCATGGGCTCAAGTGTTTTGATTAGATTTTTGATTACATTCTGCATTGACGTCAGAGTGATTAGAGTGACAATGGAGTGCTGAGTACCAGGCAGTTAGCAAGTTTGGTAGGCTACTAATGACCACCACCAGCAGCAGCAGAGTTTGGAGAAGCCTAATTACATGACTAAACGGTCACGTGGAATACGGTAATATGGTCACTGCAACAGCCTTAGTCACATCCCTGACCAAGGCCCTTCTCCCCCGATTGCTCAGTTTGGCTGGGCGGCCAGCTCAAGGAAGAATCTTGGTGGTTCCAAACTTCTTCCATGTAGGAATGATGGAGGCCGCGGTCTTCTTGGGCACCTTCAATGCTGCAGAAATGTTTTGGTACTCTTCCCCAGATCTGTGCCTCGACACAATCCTGTCTCGGAGCTCTATGGACAATTCCTTCGACCTCATGGCTTGGTTTTTGCTCTGACATGCACTGTCAACTGTAGGACCTTTTTATATAGACCGGTGTGTGCCTTTCCAAAGCATGTCCAATCAATTCAATTTACCACAGGTGGACTCCAATCAAGTTGTAGAAACATCTCAAGGATGATCAATGGAAACAGGATGCACCTGAGCTTGATTTCGGAGTCTCATATCAAAGGGTCTGAATACTTATGTAAAGGTATTTCTGTTGATTTCTTAAAAAATTACAAATGATCAAGTGGGAGAAGAGTCAAGTGCTAGTTCACGAAAGGCAAGTTTTAGGGGGTGGGGGTGCTGTGGGATTGTATAAGATACTCTTTTGAAGAGGTAGAGTTTCAGATGTTTTCGGAAGATGGGCAGGGATGTCCTAGCTTCATGTTCCACCATTAGGGTGCCAGGCCAGAGAAGAGCTTTGACTGGGCCAAGCAGGAGCTGCCCTCCCATAGGGGTGGGAATGCCAAGAGACCTGAGCTGGCATAACAGAGTACTCCGGTTGGGGTGTAGGGTTTGAGCTTAGCCTGAAGGTAGGGAGGGGCAGTTCCTCTTGCTGCTCCGTAGGCAGGTACCATGGTCTTGTTGTGGACGCGAGCTTCGACTGGAATCCATTGGAGTGTGTGGAGGAGCGGATGACATGGGAGAACATGGGAAGGTTGAACACCAGGCGGGCTGCAACATTCTGGATAAATTGCAGGGGTTTGACTGCACTAGCGGGGAGACCACCAACAGTGAGTTGCAGTAGTCCAGAAGGGAGATGGCAAGTGCCTGGATTAGGACCTGTGCCACTTCCTCTGTGAGGGAAGGTCGTACTCTACGGATATTGTAGAACATGAATCTACATGAGAGGGTCACTGCTTTAATATTTGCAGAACGACAGGGTGTTGTCCAGGGTCACGCCAAGGTTCTTTGCACTCTGGGAGGGGGACACCATGGAGTTGTCAACCGTGATGGAGAGGACTTGGAGTTGGTTGGACTTCCCCTGGAGGAAGAGCAGCTCCGTCTTGTTGAGCTCGAGGTGGTGGGCCGACATCCAAACTAAGATATCTGCCAGGCACGCAGAGATGCGTGTCGCCATCTGGGAGTCAGAAGGGGGAAGGAGAAAAGTGTCATCATCCGCATAGTAATGATAGGAGAGACCATGTGAGGTTATGACGGAGCCGAGTGAGTTGGTGTATAGAGAGAAGAGGAAAGGGCCTAGAACCAAGCCCTGGGGGACACCAGTAGTGAGAGCATGTCGTGCAGACACAGATCCTCTCCACATCACCTGGTAGGAGCGGCCTGCCAGGTAGGATGCAATTCAAGAGTGTGCGGAGCCTGAGACGCCCAGCCCTGAGAGGTTGGAGAGGAGAATCTGATGGTTCACGGTGTTGAAGGAAGTGGATCTTCAAATGTTATTGGTCACATACACATATTTAGCAGATGTTATTGCGGGTGTAGCGAAATGCTTGTATCCTCTCTTGGAGGATATGAACAGAGGAGAGAGAGTCAGCTTTGGCAGTGTGGAGAGCCTCCGTAACACAGAGGAGAGCATTCTCGTTTGAGTGAGTCATCTTGAAGCCTGACTGGTTAGGGTCAAGAAGATAGTTGTGTGAGAGATAGCAAGAGAGTTGGTCAGAGAAGGCACACTCAAGTGTTTTGGAAAGAAAAAAAAGAAGGGATGCCGGTCTATAGTTTTTGAAGTCAGAGGGGCCGAGTGTTGGTTTCTTGGGGAGGGGAGCGACTCTGGCCATTTTGAAGTCAGAGGTGACGCAGCCTGTGGTCGGGGTTGAGGGAAGTGAGGAATAAGAGCTTGCCAGAGATGGTCTGAAGAAGGAAGGAGGGGATGGGGTCGAGCGGGCAGGTTGTCGGGCTGCCGGACCTCACTAGTCACAGGATTTCATCTGGGGAGAAGGGGTCAATGCGTAGGGTAGTTCTGTGTGAGTGGCACCAATGGACTCAGTAGGCTGAGTGAATGAGGAGTGAATGTCGTCAACCTTCTTTTCTCTCCCTTTATCTTTCATTCTCTTCTTCCTTCTTTCTCTCTCTCTTAACCTGCTCCCCCTCTCTTCAGCTGAGCTCTGTTCATCTGTTTCCAATCAGAATAATGTGGAAAAAGACCCTGATTCAATTATCTCTAGTTCAGCCTGTCTCTTTGATCCTGTCGCTCTTCCTATCTTCCTACCTCGGCCATCACCCCGGAGCACAATGAATGTTTACAACGCTGGCACAAACCTTTTTTGACCGTCCAAGCTCTGGAATGGCATGGCACTCTCCATTCACAGAAATGGAGCTCAAACTTGGTTTCTCTCAGGAATAGTTTTTTTTTTAGTTGGATTCTTTTCATTGTGATGATTTTGGTTGATATGTGGCGTGTTACCATGAACCCTTTCACATACAATCCTAGGAAACCCTTCTGTGGTGCCTATTCTTGATGTGGTATTATTAACACTCCACTACAGTGTGCCACTACCCATTTTATAAGGTTATTGTACTGCTTGTGAGACTAGCCAGTATTTATAAAGGACTATGGTAGATCTATTACTATACATACATTATAGTGATACTATGGGAGCCTATTGCTGATGCATGTTATTGTACTCCATTCAATGCATGTACAGCAACAGTGCAGATTGCAGAAATTGGTTTAAATGCTAATGTAAAATAACTTGAGTGAATGAGAGCTGGAGAGTTACAACCTGCAGAGCCAGACAGACAGACAGACGAACGGAAGGACACTGAAGTATCGCTTACAAGAGCAGTGTCCCTGGCAACAGTCACCTCAATAGTGTTAGAGCCTGTGTGTGCTTGTGCATGCGCCCCTTTGTTTGAGAGAGACGCACACAGGGAGATAGAGAGAGAGAGATTGTGTGTGTGTGTGCGCGTACATCGTGTTACATTCAAGACAGCTTGGTGTTATTTTTTGTTCCTGGTGTTCTCTGTCTCTGCTACACGGGGTAGCTCAGTTGGTAGAGCATGGCGCTTGCAACGCCAGGGTTGTGGGTTCGATTCCCACGGGGGGGGGCAGTATAAAATAAAATAAAAATGTATGCACTCACTAACTGTAAATCGCTCTGGAGACGAGCGTCTGCTAAATGACCTAAATGTAAAAAATGTAAAATGCTACTTCAGTCTGTCTGAGCATTATCGGGAGCGGAGACAGTTTGGGACTTCTTTATCGCTAGTCTGGAGCCAGCGACCTGTTTAGAAGACACTCTTAGCATTCTGCTTCAACATTAGAATACCTCTTCATCATCAATCACAGTGTTGCTTTGAAAGAGGATAGCTCAACATCCCTGTTCCTGCCTCAGCCTACTATTCTTATATAGAAATAGGTATCACTCTCTTTGTCTGTTTCTCCTGGTAAAATGGGACGGACATATAGGCTAAGTTTTGGACATACAGTTTTTCCTATTTTGTTGCATTACAACCTGTAATTTTAAATTGATTTTTATTTGGATTTCATGTAATGGACATACAGAAAATAGTCCAACTTGGTGAAGTGAATTGAAACGAATTCAAATAAATAAATAACGGAAAGGTGGTGCGTGCATATGTATTCTTTGCTATGAAACCCCTAAATAAGATCTGGTGCAACCAATTACCTTTTAGAAGTGACATTAGATTGCACACAGGTTGACTTTATTTAACTAAGTGTCACATGATCTCAGTGTATATATACACCTGTTCTGAAAGGCCCCAGAGTCTGCAACACCACTAAGCAAGGGGCACCACCAAGCAAGCGGCACCATGAAGACCAAGGAGCTCTCCAAACAGGTCAGAGACAAAGTTGTGGAGAAGTACAGATCAGGGTTGGGTTATAAAAAAATAACAAACTTTGAATGTCCCACGGAGCACCATTTTTAAAATCCATTATAAAAAAATTGAATATGGCACCACAACATACCTGCCAAGAGAGGGCTGCCCACCAAAACTCATGGACCAGGAGGGCATTAATCAGAGAGGCAACAAAGAGACCAAAGATAACCCTGAAGGAGCTGCAAAGCTGCACAGCGGAGATTGGAGTATCTGTCCATAGGACCACTTTAAGCCGGAAGAGTGGCCAGAAAAAAGCCATTGCTTAAAGAAAAAAAACGTTTGATGTTTACCAAAAGGCATGTGGGAGACTCCCCAAACAAAACATAATTGAGTTTGGCCATCAAGGAAAACGCTATGTCTGGCGCAAACCCAACACATCTCATCACCCCGAGAACACCATCCCCACAGTGAAGCATGGTGGTGGCAGCATCATGCTGTGGGGATGTTTTTCATCTGCAGGGACTGGGAAACTATTCAGAATTGAAGGAATGATGGATGGCGCTAAATACAGGGAAATTCTTGAGGGAAACCTGTTTCAGTCTTCCAGAGATTTGAGACTGGGACGGAGGTTCACCTTCCAGCAGGACAATGAACCTAAGCATCCTGCTAAAGCAACACTCGAGTGGTTTAAGGGCAAACATTTAAATGTCTTGGAATGGCCTAGTCAAAGCCCAGACCTCAATCCAATTGAGAATCTGTGGTATGACTTAAAGATTGCTGTACACCAGCGGAACCCATCCAACTTGAAGGAGCTGGGGCAGTTTTGCCTTGAAAAATCCCAGTGGCTAGATGTGCCAAGCTTATAGAGACATACCCCAAGAGCCTTGCAGCTGTAATTGCTGCAAAAGGTGGCTCTACAAAGTATTGACTTTGGGGGGGGGTGAATAGTTATGCACTCTTTATTTTTTATTTTTTTGTAACCTATTTCTTGTTTATTTCACAAGAAAAAATATTTAGCATCTTCAAAGTAGTAGTCATGTTGTGTAAATCAAATTATACAAACCCCCCAAAAAATCCATTTTAATTCCAGGTTGTAAGGCAACAAAATAGGAAAAATGCCAAGGGGGGTGAATACTTTCTCAAGCCACTGTAGGGGCTTGATCACCTTTAGGCAACCGTCATATTTCGCACACGTACCCTGTTTTTCAGATGAGTGAATATGATTAAGAGGAGGAGAGGAGAGGATAGGATGCCTTTAGATTATTGAGGAACTTTGAACTATCACCCTTCCTCCTCATGGCTCACACACACTTATCATATTTCCTCATTTGCTCATAGAGGGGTACTTCCTCAATGTTTTGTATTTGTTAAATGAGCTGATTGTGTCAGAGAGGACGGCGCTGAACGTGTTTCGTTGTGATCGCGGTTGCGTCTTCACGGCGTCAATGGTTAAAACAGGAAGGACCATAGCAGCCACGTCCAGTCAGTGGGCGTCAGTGAGAGATGGGAACGTGGTGTCTGAGCTGAGATGTTTCTTTCGATCTTTTTTTACAAGCCCTGTTTCACAGAATCTGATGAGGCATGACTACTTTGCGTGTGTGGTTTTTCCCTGGAGTGTGTGTGTGTGTGGGAGGATGCTTTGAATAATTATATTTGACTATTATAAAATGAAAAGTTTACGTAGACCTCGTTCTCTCTCCTTTGACCTGTGAGAGTAGTAGGCGGGTCAGTTGGAGGAGCTGTATGTGTTCGATTAGAAGAACAGAGAGCAGTGAGTTTCTTTTTATAGAGACTACCATGATTCTCCTCATTGGTTATCTAAACCAGGGTTTGTTTATGTCTGTTTGTGTGTGCCTTTACTTTGACCGTTGTGGTTATGTCTGGTGGGCTGGACTACATGCAGTATTTGTAGCCTGTGTTTGCTATATAAATACACATACTTGGGTGTGAGTGTTTGTGGCAGCAGGAGAAGAGTTTGACAGCTCCAATACCAAAATAGACCATATACTGTACACACATTACACTAGTCCAGTGTGGGCCCCAGTGCCGTGTGACCTCTGTGGCCCTTGTGTTTTTCTGGGTCGTAATGGCCTGTTGGGCTTTTGTGGCCCAACTGTTTTTCCTGCAGGGGGAATGCAACTGGTCTGACGAGTTGACGGGGGTGGGGGCCAGGGTGACACAAGGCCAGTGTTTGTGTGGAGTCGGGCACGGGACTGCCTTCACTGACACTCTGAATGACACACACACACACACGCAGATGGTTGAGCGGGGACAGAGGACTATTGTAGAGACCCGGCCCAGGCCAGCCCACCCGCCACAGGCAAACATTGTAACTCTGCCTCCCATCTCCCTCTTCCCATCTCTCTGTTCTCTCTCTCTCTCTCTCTCTCTCTCTCTCTTGCCAGCACCATCTATCCCCATTTAACCCTCAATCTCTTCCTCTTGTTCTCTCCCTCATCCATAAACAACTTTTTCTCCTCTTCCCTCTATCTCTGATTTTCTGTTGCAATTTGAATCCTGAAATAATATTGCTTAATAAAACTATTACTCTACAGTCCTGTTTTGCCCTTTCCTCTTTCTCGTTCTGTCCTCCACTCCCTCCCACACTCTCTCTCTCTAACTCTTTCTCCCTCCCTCCCTCTGTTATTCCCTGAGGGAGGTGTGAAAAGTCTCAAACTCTCTGTAATTGTTAGAAGAGCTGCTTGTTATTGTGACATTTCCTGTGAGTGTGTGTGTGCAGTGTTTCCCCTATATCCATTAAGCAGCGGTGGGCAACAAATTGTTGCCTCCACTCCCAAAAATATGATCGAAAAATAAATATATACTGAACAAAAGTGTTGGTCTCATGTTTCATGAGCTGAAATGAACGATCCCAGAAATGTTCCATACACAAATTTGTTTACATCCCTGTTAGTGAGCATTTCTCCTTTGCCAAGATAATCCATCCACCTGACAGGTGTGGCATATCAAGAAGCTGATTAAACAGCATGATCATTACACAGGTGCACCTTGTGCTGGGGACAATAAAAGGTCACTCTAAAATGTGCAGTTTGGTCACAACACAATGCCACAAGTTTTGAGGGAGTGTGCAATTGGCGTGCTGACTGCAGGAATGTCCACCAGAGCTGTTGCCAGAGAATTTAATGTTCATTTCTCTACCATAAGCCGCCTCCAACGTCATTTTAGAAAATGTGGCAGTACGTCCAACCGGCCTCACAACCGCAGACCACGTGTAACCACGCCAGCCCAGGACCTCCACATCCAGCTTCTTCACCTGCTGGCTCGTCTGAGACCAGCCACCCGGACAGCTGATGAAACTGAGTAACATTTCTCTCTAATAAAGCCCTTTTGTGGGGAAAACTAATTCCTCTTGGCCCGGCTACCCAGTGGGTGGGCCTATGCCCACCCATGGCTGCGCCCCTGCCCAGTCATGTGAAATCCATAGATTGGGGCCTAATTTTTTATTTCAATTGATGGATTTCCTTATATGAACTGTAACTCAGTAAAATCATTGAAATTGTAGTATGTTGCAACAGTACTTTATGTCATCAGATGTAGTAGGTGAACGGATGATCTCCGCATGTGTGATTCCCACCGTGAAGCATGGAGGAGGAGGTGTGATGGTGTGGGGGTGTTTTGCTGGTGACAGTCTGTGATTTATTAAGAATTCAAGGCACATTTAACCAGCATGGCTACCACAGCATTCTGCAGCGATACGCCATCCCATCTGGTTTGCTCTTAGTGGGACTTGCATTTGTTTTTCAACTGGACAATGACCCAACACACCTCCCAGGCTGTGTAAGGGCTATTTGACCAAGAAGGAGAGTGATGGAGTGCTGCATCAGATGACCTGGCCTCCACAATCACCCGACCTCAACCCAATTGAGATGGTTTGGGATGAGTTGGACCGCAGAGTGAAGGAAAAGCAGCCAACAAGTGCTCAGCATATGTGGGAACTCCTTCAAGACAGTTGGAAAAGCATTCCAGGTGAAGCTGGTTGAGAGAATGCCAAGAGTGTGCAAAGCTGTCATCAAGGCAAAGGGTGGCTGCTTAGAAGAATCTCAAATATAAAATATATTTGGATTTGTTTAACACTTTTTTTGATTACTACATGATTCCATGTGTGTTATTTCATAGTTTTGATGTCTTCACTATTATTCTACAATGTAGAACATAGTGAAAATACAGAAAAACCCTTGAATGAGTAGGTGTCCAAACTTTTGACTGGTACTGTATATGCATAAACAAAACAAAGTACAGTGGATAAAAGGACAATTAGGCACTTCTCCTCCAACAGAGACCTTTCTTTATAAGGAGGCAAACTGTGTTATGTACAGCAGTATGACTATTTCGTTGTGTTTACAGTGTGTAATTTGTACAGCTGTGTTATGTACAGCAGTATGACTATTTCGTTGTGTTTACAGTGTGTAATTTGTACAGCTGTGTTATGTACAGCAGTATGACTATTTCGTTGTGTTTACAGTGTGTAATTTGAGTAAGAATTTGACAATCAGCAAAACATTAGCGTCTCTCATTATAGCTCCTATGATTGTAATGTAGGTGTAGCTTGTTTTTAACACCAATGGCCTTTTTGTAATGCATGTGTTGATAATCCAAGGTGACTTCCAGCAGCCGCTGTGTGTCAACCTGCCAGGGTTTAATACACACTCTTTCTGTGTTATACTCTACAGTATGTTTGCCAGTAGCCATGTTTTAAAGCCCCTTTTAATCTGAGGGATTAGAATTGGGGTCACGAGGTCAGAATTATGGCACAGGCACAGAAGGGCTGGGGCATCCAGTTGAACCCATCTAACACTGCAGCCACAGAGATCAATAAATATTAACATCATACACGTCTTCTTTCTCGCTGTTTCCTCTCTCCTCATTCTCTCCGTCTCATTCTTTCCCCATCGTTACATCATTACTCTCTCTCTCTTCCTCTCTCTCTCTCTCTCTCTCCATTTATGTTTGGCAGGAGTGAGTTCTCTGCCTCCACCCAAATGTTCTCCCAGAGGCCTCAGGTTCAAGTCAAGTGCAGCCACGCTGCACACTGAGTGGAATCCCAAAAAAACATGATTAAGAACGGTCTGTGTGAGAGAGAAAATAGTGTAGAGTATCTGGGTATAGTATATCACTACTGTATCTGTGTGTCCTTGCCGTCAGTGGACGGCTCCTTGTGTGTGTTCGCATGCCCAGAAGGAGGGGTGTGCCAGACGGGTCTCGGAGCGAATATGACACACTGGAACACTCCACCACCAAACTCCCTGCTTTAGTGATGCTGCATCACACAACTGTCAGTGTCAGAACAGTTTCAAAGAGTGGGAGATGAATGGTTGAGGCATGCTCAGTATCCAGGTGTGTACAGTGCTTAGTAATGTGTTGAGCCTAACCCTCATTAACACAGTGGTATCTGACTATGGGCTGTGCTGTGCCTTCCAACGGTTTATCCTATCCCCTTCCCTCTATGCCCTTCGGAACGTACATGCATACAATCAGAACCTGCATCTCTATCCGCAATCTCAGTAGAACTAGTTATACACACAGCCACCCTGCATCCATCGCTGCCATTAGCCACTATTATCTGGAGGATTAAGCAGTGGTGCACTCTGAGTGGGCTGTGCTGAGCATGAAATAAATCTGTTGACATTTACTCCTCCCTCCCTCTCACCCCTTTTCCCTCCCTCCCATTTCCTTCCCTCTCTCCCTCCCTCCCTCCACCCACAGGGTGATAAGTGAGGGGGGAGGAGAGTTTTTATAACTGGCTTTTATGACGTCATAATGGATGCATTATGGAGTCGACATGGATGCTTTGTGACGTCGCAAAAAGCCTTTACGATATCACTATGGATGATTTTAGGTTTTCACAATTGTTGGGTTTTATGTTACAATGATTTGTGATGTCTGCCTGGCCATAACTCCTAGCCACATCAGTACCCACTGATACAGGGTTGAGAGCAGTGGGAGAGGGACAGAGCAGAGAGATGGGCGGTAGAGGGGGAGTTGTAGCGTAGCACTAAATCCAATATCCTGGGCCACTTTCCCCCCCAAATGGACAAATACAAGATATGACACTGATGTTTAACACAGAGGCAGGAACAGATGGAAAACCACAGTGTCTGTGTGTGTTGAGTAAATACAATCAAAACTTTGCACATACAATATGTTATCTCCACCATATACAATATAAAGCCTCAATACCCTGTCCTCTATAGTAGGCCTACTGTGTCCAGTTGATTGTTTTTGGACTGTACAGACCAGACCACAACTATGATTTTGCTACAGTAGGCCTACATGTGAACTACAGTAAAGGCTATTCATCCCCTTCAGTTGTATTCTCTCATATCCTGTCTCAAGCCCACAGCCACTCTCTAAATCCAGAAGTAGGAGTATCTAGTGATTTTCTGTATTTCTGTCATGTTTGATCAGCAGTGAGGGTGTGACTGTTTCACAAGCACACCCTTCACAACCCACATGCACACTCCTAACACGCCTGTTAGGTCAGGCCTCACACTGAGTCAGAACCTCAGGGTTACTGTGATTCACAGCCAACAGGACCACTGAATCAAATCAAATTTGTATTTGTCACATGCGCGGAATACAACAGATGTAGACCTTACAGTGAAATGCTTACTTACAAGCCCTTAACCAACAATGCACCAAAATAGCTCAATGGACCGAAAAGGAATTCACACCACAAACAATCACCCACATGCTCTTAAGGAAATTGTGAATGTCATGGATACATTAGAACTAGTAGATATATGGAGGCTTAAATATACTGATCTAGTGAGATATACATGGCGGAGACTGAATCAAGCTAGTCGTCTTGACTTCTTTCTTATCTCATTCTCGTTGGCACCAAAAGTAAAAAAAAGTGTTGATAGGGGACAGAATGCGGTCGGACCATCATATAATAGGCATATACATTACTCTTACTGAATTTCCACGTGGGCGAGGATATTGGAAATTTAATCAAAGCCTATTGGATGATAATTTATTTATAATTAGAACAAAGGAATTTATAACTGACTTTTTCCAACATAACATAGGTACAGCGAATCCCCTTATTGTATGGGACACCTTTAAATGTGCCTTTAGAGGCCATGCAATTCAGTACTCATCTCGAAAACAAAAGCAATTTAGGTCAAAAGAGTTTATACTAAAAGGAAATAGAAAGTCTAACTGAACAGATAGATGGCAATAAAAACTGTAACATAGAGGCTCAGAATAAATTAGAGGAAAAACAAAAAGAAATGGAGAAACTTATTCAAGAAAGATCAAGTGTAATATATTATAAAAATAAAGCAAACTGGATGGAATATGGGGAAAAATGCACTAAATTCTTTTTTAATCTTCAACATAGGAATGCTACCAAAAATAACTTAATGAAACTGGTTACAATTGACGGAGTCACCCATAATTCACCAAATTATATTTTGAAGGAAGAAACAAAGTACTTTAAGCATATGTTTTCTTTTCAGTCGCCTCCATCTCCTCTAACTGAAGCTAATTGTAGAGATTTTTTTTCTATTGAGAATGTCAAATTAACAGCCACACAGAAAGACTCATGTGAAGGTGAAATTACAGAGGAGGAACTTCTGGATGCAATTAAAGACTTTAAGTCTGGGAAAACTCCAGGGTTGGATGGCATACCAGTCGAGGTATACCAAACCTTTTTTGATATACTAAGAGGACCGTTATTAGCATGTTTTAACCACTCCTATGTAAATGGTAGATTATCTGACACTCAATAAGAAGGTCTGATCTCATTATTACTGAAACAGGATACAAGTGGAAAATATAAAGATCCAGTCCATTTACAAAATTGGAGGCCCCTTACACTTCAGTGTTGTGATGCAAAAATCCTAGCAAAATGTATAGCGCATAGAATTAAAAAAGGTATTGTCGGATATTATTCATTCTAATCAGACAGGTTTTTTACATGGAAGATACATTGGAGATAATATAAGGCAAGTATTGGAAACAATAGAACACTATGGAAAATATGGGAAACCAGGCCTGCTATTCATAGCAGACTTCGAAAAGGCATTTGATAAAGTTCGACTGGGGTTTATATATAAATGCCTGGAGCATTTCAATTTTGGAGAATCTCTTATAAAATGGGTCAAAATCATGTATAGTAACCCTAGGTGTAAAATAGTAAATAATGGCTATTTCTCAGAAAGTTTTAAACTGTCAAGAGGAGTGAAACAAGGTTGTCCACTATCGGCATATCTATTTATTGTGGCCATCGAGATGTTAGCTATTAAAATCAGATCCAATAATAATATCAGAGGATTAGAAATACAGGGCTTAAAAACAAAGGTGTCATTGTACGCAGATGATTCATGTTTTCTTTTAGATCCACAACTAGAATCCCTCCACAGCCTCATAGAGGATCTAGATCAGGGGTGTCAAACGTACGGCCTGCGGGCCGGATCAGGCCCGCAAACGGGTTTAATCCGGCCCGCGAGATGATTTAAAAAATATATATATATATATATATTTTTTTTTTGTAAAGTATAAAAATGCGCTGCAATTTTTCAATAAAATAAACTGCTGTTCCAATTGCGTCCACTGGATGGCGCAATAGCAATTGTGTTAAGCAAGCAAACCGTTTATACCGGGGCAGAGCAAGTAGGTCAAGCACGTGCAGCCAATGAGCTACTTTGTTTTGCCCGCGATATTTATTACGGCTTCTACTTTTAACATTATGTGCTTTGGCACCCTCATTGCCCCAATATGTCTCTGTCAAAAAAGAGAAAAGTGGACGCAGAGTGTTCCAAGAAAAATGGTCATCCTATTTAATCACGGAATTGAATGGGAAAGCTGTATGTTTGGTGTGTTCAGAGCATGTTGCAGTGCTGAAAGAATATAACCTTCGTCGCCACTATGTGAGTCTTCATGCTGACAAATATGACAAATTTCAAGGACAGCGGAGATGAGAGAAGGTGAATGAACTGTTGGCGGGTCTGAAGAAACAGCAGTCTGTGTTTACTCACAGCCGAGACATCAGTGACGCTGCAGTGAAAGCTAGCTACCTCATTGCTAATGAAATCGCAGTGGCTTCAAAACCATTTAGTGAGGGTGAATTTGTAAAAACATGCATGATGAAGGCAGCCGAGATTGTGTGCCCTGAAAAGCGGCAGGCTTTTGCAAATATCAGCCTGACAAGAAACACAGTTGCAGACAGGATTTCCGATCTTTCAGTGGATTTGGACAGCCAGTTGAAGCAAAAAGTAAAGTCATTTATTGCGTTTTCGGTTGCAATTGATGAAAGCACGGACATTACAGATGTTGCACAACTGGCAATTTTTTCATCCGCGGAGTTGATGACACATTGACCGTCACCGAGGAGTTCGTGGAGTTGGTGCCAATGACAGATACAACGACAGCAGCTGATATTTTTACCGCACTCGTCGGCGCGCTGGACAGGGTCGGAGTGGACTGGTCCCGCGCTGTCAGCCTGACTACAGATGGTGCGCCCTCAATGATCGGGGAAAAAAGCAGGCGTTGTGACAAAGTTCAGAGAGAAAGTGCAATCTGCAAATGGAGGATGTGATTTTTTGACTTTTCACTGTATTTTGCACCAGGAGGCTTTGTGTTGCAAGTCATTAAAGATGGATAACGTCATGAAGGTGGTCATCCAAACTGTTAATTTCATCCGATCCAGAAGCCTGAATCACCGTCAGTTTGACAGCCTTCTCAGAGGGAAAGACCACATCTATGGCCTGCCATACCACACTGAGGTAAGATGGTTAAGCCGAAGTGCTGTGCTGAGACGTTTCTTTGATTTACGAGAAGAAATTGAACAGTTCATGGAAGAAAAGGGCAAACCAGTGTTAGAATTTCATTCCGCAGAATGGATGCAGGACCTTGCATTTATGGTGGATGTTACAGAGCACCTGAATAACTTGAACAAACAGCTGCAAGGGCGCAACAAAGTTGTCACGCAGTATTATGACAGCATACGTTCTTTCAAGTTGAAGCTGTCATTGTGGGAGACGCAACTTGCCGGTGGTGATGCAGCTCACTTCCCCTGTCTGAAAAATGTGTGCGCGACCCAACATGTGGCAGACATGAAGCGGTTCAAAGATAAAATAACGGGACTGTTACGGGAGTTTGAGCAACGCTTTCAGATTTATGTTGATGTGTTTTTATGTTGATGTGCTATTGTTTTTAATAGATTTTATTTTATTTGTATATTTAACCTATTCTTGACTCTGTGGTTCTTGCACTTGTTTGGGGAACAGGATTTCATTATTTTTATCTACATTTCTGCCTGAGAAATGACACCCGATATAGTTCTGTGATATACTTCTGTGAATCACTGAGGCATTGTGTGTTTGTGTGTTCTTTGTCCTCAGAACTTTCAAATAACTTGAGGTGTTTTATGATTAATAGTGATGTTGTGCTTTTGGACACTGTCCTCAGGCTCCAGCTTTATGTTTATATGTTTTTATGTTGATGTGCTATTGTTTTTAATTGATTTTATTTTATTTGTATATTTAACCTATTCTTGACTCTGTGGTTCTTGCACTTGTTTGGGGAACAGGATTTCATTATTTTTATCTACATTTCTGCCTGAGAAATGACACCCTGATATAGTTCTGTGATATACTTCTGTGAATCACTGAGGCATTGTGTGTTTGTGTGTTCTTTGTCCTCAGAACTTTCAAATAACTTGAGGTGTTTTATGATTAATAGTGATGTTGTGCTTTTGGACACTGTCCTCAGGCTCCAGCTTTATGTTTATATGTTTTTATGTTGATGTGCTATTGTTTTTAATTGATTTTATTTTATTTGTATATTTAACCTATTCTTGACTCGGTGGTTCTTGCACTTGTTTGGGGAACAGGATTTCATTATTTTTATCTACATTTCTGCCTGAGAAATGACACCCTGATATAGTTCTGTGATCTGTGAAACAGTTCTGTTAATCACTGAGGCATTGTGTGTTTGTGTGTTCTTTTTCTTTAGAATTTTCAAATAAACTTGACGTGTTTTATGATTAATAGTGATGTTGTGCTTGTACTATTTTGGACACACTGTCCTCAGGCTCCAGCTTTATGTTGTATGTTGATCGTATTAAAACAAAGAAAACAATCTGAAGTTGTTGTTTTTAAGTTATATATACCATGATTTTTCCGGTCCGGCCCACTTGGGAATAGATTTTCCTCCATGTGGCCCCTGAGCTAAAATGAGTTTGACACCCCTGATCTAGATACATTTTCTAACCTCTCTGGATTAAAACCAAATTATGACAAATGTACTATATTACGTATTGGATCACTAAAAAATACAATTTTTATATTACCATGTAGTTTACCAATAAAATGGTCTGATGGTGATGTGGATATACTCGGAATACATATCCCAAAGGAAATAAATGATCTCACTTCAATACATTTTAATAGAAAGTTAGCAAAAATAGATAAGATCTTACTACCATGGAAAGGAAAATACCTGTCAATTTGTGGAAAAATCACCCTGATTAACTCTTTAGTATTATCCCAGTTTACCTATTTGCTTATGGTCTTGCCTACGCCTAGCAAACCGTTTTTTAAATTATATGAGAAAAAAATATTCAATTTTATTTGGAACGGCAAGCCAGACAAAATTAAAAGAGCATATTTATATAATGAATATGAATTCGGAGGACAGAAATTATTAAATATTAAAGCATTAGACCTATCACTAAAATCTTCAGTCATCCAAAAGTTATACTTAAATCCGAACTGGTTCTCAAGCAAATTAGTAAGATTGTCTCACCCAATGTTCAAGAAAGGCCTTTTTCCCTTTATTCAGATTACAACCTCTCACTTTCAGTTATTTGAAAAGGAAATAATCTCCCAAATGTCACTATTTCTAAAACAAGCCATAGAAAGTTGGTTGCAATTTCAATTTAATCCTCCAGAAACGACAGAACAAATAATGCAACAAATATTGTGGTTAAATTCAAATAAACTAATTGACAAAAAACCTTTATTTTTTGACAGAATGTTTAAAAAAGGTATAATCTTCGTAAATGATATCATCGGTAGGACTGGTGGAGTTATGTCGCACATGCAGCTAACAAAAACATATGGAAATGTCTGCTCTACCCAAAATTACAACCAAATAATTGCAACCTTACCGCAAAAGTGGAAGAGGAAAGTGGAAGGGGGAGAAAGTAAGGAACTTGTCTGTCGGCCTTGCATTAAAGAACATAATTGGTTAAGGAAAACTGTGATAAATAAAAAAGTATATCAGTTTCACTTAAGGACCAAAGGATTGACAGCCGTCCCATATAGATTGCAAAATAGTTGGGAAGAGATCTTTGACGTACCGATCCCATGGCATAGTGTTTATGAACTGACACGCAAAACGACACCGGATTCAAAAATTAAAATCTTTCAATTTAAATTATTATATAAAATTATTGCTACCAATAGAACGTTATTTATATTGGGGATACAATCTTCCCAGCTCTGCAGATTTTGCTGTGAAGAGACAGAATCATTAGATCATTTGTTTTGGTTCTGTCCATTTGTAGCTTGTTTTTGGACACAGGTCCAGGAATGGCTAAAGGATTGCAATATTTACCTGGAACTAACCTTGCAGATAGCATTACTGGGTGATCTGAAAAGTCATAGTCAATCAATCAATAATATAATAATACTTTTAGCAAAAATGTTTATTTTTAATTCACAATCTGTAGAAGCAATGACAATAGAAAGGTTCAGAACTTTTGTAAAACATCACAGTACGGTTGAAATATATATGGCAAATAGAAATCCTATATGGATGGTGTTAAGAGATAGATGGGAGGTATTGAATAGAGTTGAAGGATGGGACTAATAACAAATAACAACAAATAATAACAAAGATAACTAATAATGTAAGCATACTGTGTCCATAATAAGTATATAGGTTGTATGTTGGGAGCTTTTGGGAAAGAGCACAGTTAGAAAGATATGGCATATAGAAGCAAACCGGATGGACATCATGAAAATGATCGGAGAGGTTGAGAGTAGAAGAAGTTCAGGAGCAAAAAATAAATAAATAATATATATATATATATATAATAGAATTATTGTCAAATTAACTCTGTCCATAAGGTGTAGATAGTAAGTATAGACCGGAAGTAGAGGCCTGGGCATTGTTGTTCACTAATTTACTCCAAGTAGGGAAAGGATGGTGGGGTTGAAAAGTAATAAAGGGGAAGTTAATTATTTATTTATTTTTAAACAAAAAAAACAATGCAGTTTTAAGAAAAGTAAGTAAAAATTAGGTAAGTAAAAAATAACAAAAATAAAGAGCAGCATTAAAATAAAATAACAGTAGGGAGGCTATATACAGGGGGTACAGATACAGAGTCACTTTGTGGAGGCACCGGTTAGTCAAGGTAATTGAGGTAATATGTACATGTGGGTAGAGTTAGTGACTGCATAGATAATAAACAGTAGCAGCAGCGTAAAAGAGGGGGTGGGGTGGGGTGGGGGGGGGACAATACAAATAGTCCGGGTAGCCATGATTAGCTGTTCAGGAGTCTTATGGCTTGGGGGTAGAAGCTGTTAAGAAGCCTTTTGGACCTAGACTTGGCGCTCCGGTACCGCTTGCCATGCGGTAGCAGAGAGAACAGTCTATGACTAGGGTGGCTGGAGTCTTTGACAATTGTTAGGGCCTTCCTCTGACACCGCCTGGTATAGAGGTCCTGGATGGCAGGAAGCTAGTTCTACATCAAAATGGGTTCTGTTCACATAGAAGTGTTATCACTGTGTACCACAACACTTCCACAACTCACCACCCTACTGACCACACACACACACACACACACACACACTCTATTCCCCCCCACTCAGTGCCCTGCTGACCACTCACTCACACACACACACTTCCCCACGCACACATACAGTGCCTTGCAAAAGTATTCATCCCCCTTGGCGTTTTTCCTATTTTGTTGAATTACAGCCTGTAATTTAATTGGATATTTATTTGGATTTCATGTAATGAACATAGGAAAAATGGTGTGTGCATACAGTGGGGGGAAAAAGTATTTAGTCAGTCACCAATTGTGCAAGTTCTCCCACTTAAAAAGATGAGGCCTGTAATTTTCATAATAGGTACACGTCAACTAAGACAAATTGAGGAAAAAAAATCCAGAAAATCACATTGTAGGATTTTTTATGAATTTATTTGCAAATTATGGTGGAAAATAAGTATTTGGTCACCTACAAACAAGCAAGATTTCTGGCTCTCACAGACCTGTAACTTCTTCTTTAAGAGGCTCCTCTGTCCTCCACTCGTTACCTGTATTAATGGCACCTGTTTGAACTTGTTATCAGTATAAAAGACACCTGTCCACAACCTCAAACAGTCACACTCCAAACTCCACTATGGCCAAGACCAAAGAGCTGTCAAAGGACACCAGAAACAAAATTGTAGACCTGCACCAGGCTGGGAAGACTGAATCTGCAATAGGTAAGCAGCTTGGTTTGAAGAAATCAACTGTGGGAGCAATTATTAGGAAATGGAAGACATACAAGACCACTGATAATCTCCCCTCGATCTGGGGCTCCATGCAAGATCTCACCCCGTGGGGTCAAAATGATCACAAGAACGGTGAGCAAAAATCCCAGAACCACATGGGGGGACCTAGTGAATGACCTGCAGAGAGCTGGGACCAAAGTAACAAAGCCTACCATCAGTAACACACTACGCCGCCAGGGACTCAAATCCTGCAGTGCCAGACGTGTCCCCCTGCTTAAGCCAGTACATGTCCAGGCCCGTCTGAAGTTTGCTAGAGTGCATTTGGATGATCCAGAAGAGGATTGGGAGAATGTCATATGGTCAGATGAAACCAAAATAGAACTTTTTTGGTAAAAACTCAACTCGTCGTGTTTGGAGGACAAAGAATGCTGAGTTGCATCCAAAGAACACCATACCTATTGTGAAGCATGGGGGGTGGAAACATCATGCTTTGGGGCTGTTTTTCTGCAAAGGGACCAGGATCACTGATCCGTGTAAAGGAAAGAATGAATGGGGCCATGTATCGTGAGATTTTGAGTGAAAACCTCCTTCCATCAGCAAGGGCATTGAAGATGAAACGTGGCTGGGTCTTTCAGCATGACAATGATCCCAAACACACCGCCCGGGCAACGAAGGAGTGGCTTCGTAAGAAGCATTTCAAGGTCCTGGAGTGGCCTAGCCAGTCTCCAGATCTCAACCCATAGAAAATCTTTGGAGGGAGTTGAAAGTCTGTGTTGCCCAGCGACAGCCCCAAAACATCATTGCTCTAGAGGAGATCTGCATGGAGGAATGGGCCAAAATACCAGCAACAGTGTGTGAAAACCTTGTGAAGACTTACAGAAAACGTTTGACCTGTGTCATTGCCAACAAAGGGTATATAACAAAGTATTGAGAAACTTTTGTTATTGACCAAATACTTATTTTCCACCATAATTTGCAAATAAATTCATTAAAAATACTACAATGTGATTTTCAGGATTTTTTTTTCTCATTTTGTCTGTCATAGTTGACGTGTACCAATGATGAAAATTACAGGCCTCTCATCTTTTTAACTGGGAGAACTTGCACAATTGGTGGCTGACTAAATACTTTTTTTCCCCACTATGTATTCACCCCCTTTGCTATGAAGCCCCTAAATAAGATCTGGTGCAACTAATTACCTTCAGAAGTAACATAATTAGTTAAATAAAGTCCACCTGTGTGCAATATGTGTCACATGATCTGTCACATGATCTCAGTATATATACACCTGTTCTGAAAGGCCCCAGAGTCTGCAACACCACTAAGCAAGGGGCACCACCAAGCGAGCGGCACCATGAAGACCAAGGAGCTCTCCAAACAGGTCAGGGACAAAGTTGTGGAGAAGTACAGATCAGGGTTGGGTTATAAAAAAATATCAGAAACTTTGAACGTCCCACGGAGCACCATTTTTAAATCCATTATTTAAAAAATTTAAGAATATGGCACCACAACAAACCTGCCAAGAGAGGGCTGCCCACCAAAACTCACGGACCAGGCAAGGAGGGCATTAATCAGAGGGGCAAGAAAGAGACCAAAGATAACCCTGAAGGAGCTGCAAAGCTCCACAGCGGAGATTGGAGTATCTGTCCATAGGACCACTTTAAGCCGTACACTCCACAGAGCTGGGCTTTACGGAAGAGTGGCCAGAAAAAAAGCCATTGCTTAAAGAAAAAAATAAGCAAACACGTTTGGTGTTCGCCAAAAGCGATGTGGGAGACTCCCCAAACATATGGAAGAAGTTACTCTGGTCAGATGAGACTAAAATTGAGCTTTTTGGCCATCAAGGAAAACGCTATGTCTGGCGCAAACCCAACACCTCTCATCACCCCGAGAACACCATCCCACAGTGAAGCATGGTGGTGGCAGCATCATGCTGTGGGGATGTTTTTCATCGGCCGGGACTGGGAAACTGGTCAGAATTGAAGAAATGATGGATGGCGCTAAATACAGGGAAATTCTTGAGGGAAACCTATTTCAGTCTTCCAGAGATTTGAGACTGGGACGGAGGCTCACCTTCCAGCAGGACAATGACCCTAAGCATGCTGCTAAAGCAACACTTGAGTGGTTTAAGGGTAAACATTTAAATGTATTGGAATGGCCTAGTCAAAGCCCAGACCTCAATCCAATTGAGAATCTGTGGTATGACTTAAAGATTGCTGTACACCAGCGGAACCCATCCAACTTGAAGGAGCTGGAGCAGTTTTGCCTTGAAGAATGGGCAAAAATCCCAGTGGCTAGATGTGCCAAGCTTATAGAGACATACCCAAGAGACTTGCATCTGTAATTGCTGCAAAGGGTGGCTCTACAAATTATTGACTTTGGGGGGGTGAATAGTTATGCATGCTCAAGTTTTTCTTTTTTTTCTTAATTCTTGTTTGTTTCACAATAAAATATATTTTGCATCTTCAAAGTGGTAGGCATGTTGTGTAAATCAAATGATACAAACATCCAAAAAATAAATTTTAATTACAGGTTGTAAGGCAACAAAATAGGTAAAATGCCAAGGGGGGTGAATACTTTCGCAAGCCGCTGTACATACACACACACACATACACACTATTCCCACTCACCACCCTACTGACCACTCACACTCTATTCCCCCCCACTCACAAGGGGAGTTAACATGTTCAGAGAGGGAAGGGGCATGATATTGCACCATGTGGGCCGATATGACTGGATGTGGTCAGTACAGTCCCTAAGTCCCCATTTCCCCCCTGAACAACACCCACTCAGCTAGTGAGCTAGTGGAAAAGCTGACTCAGGATGCCCTAGTATAGATTGTGTGTGTGTGAGAGAGTACTGTATTTATAGTGAGGAGGAGGGGGGGTTCTTCCTCTTTGTGAACTCACTGTAGTATTTTTAGAAGTGTCACAGGGTCCTTAATCACTGACCATGACCTCATACCTCCCCCCTCCTCACACACACACTGCCCCATTTGTAGACTAGAGTACTAGAGGGACACTCCGCGACAGTTTACAAAGAACATACTTGTTAATAATCCTAATCATAATGTATTTGTCAGTCGTTGGAGAGACTGTTTCAATAGAACAATGGTGTGTTACCATGACAACAGTCCTTTCTTTCCATACTGACCATGATGGAATTATTTCATTAAGTGTGACAGTGGAATACGTGTCATTAATATGGACTAGGATGTCCTAGTTCTGCAGTGACTCCTCTGCTATCACAGAAACCCTATACATTCTCCCCTACCCTTTACACTGTCATGATGAAATCACACCTGTACGTCTCATACACACTCATTAACTCACTATTCCAGGGGAAATATTCTCATCAGCTATGTACGGTTAACTTGACCTTATGTGCAAATCCTACATGGATGTCAATGTGAGATTTGCATATAGGTATGTTCAGGACACACGTATCACATGTATTGGATTCAGTCCGCACTGTTTAATTCCTTAGACACACACAGGGCTGGCTCCAGGTATAAGCGCAGAATATCGGGAATGTTTTGCTTTAAAACTGCAACAACAACATATCTCCACCCCATGGCAAAAAGTTTAGAATTGCAGAACACTTGCTTTAAAACTGCAGCATTTTCTCTACAGCCCATGGCAAAATTAACTTTTAAAATATATAATTTTTCTCTCCACCGTGAAGGGGGGGGCCACTACAAGGTTTTGCCCGTGAGGTGGGTGGTCCTGTCATGCGTGTAATCTTATTAGCTAAACCAAACTTGTTTAAACAGCAAAATTGTCGCGAAAATCAGCTTTGTTTACATAGCGGGGATGAAAAGAACGTCATTTTTGCTGTAATGATCTCCACAATGCAACGCATTAGGTCATCACACCGTTGATATAGCAACGGACGCTAATAGTTTATCAAATCCCATTGTGATGCGGGGGGGGGATGTTCAGTGTGTGTTCCTCATGTTAGTTGTAACTGCGACAGACAGATGCACTGTGGTCTCACGTTTCCTTTCATGTGTAACTGGGCTCCTCTGTGACATCACCCTCTGGCTCCCTGCGTTGTTTATCTGAGACAGGCATTGAACTGCACATTTGACAAGGTGCTTAGTAGATCTGGGTGATATAGACAAACATTGTGATAAATAGCCTGAATTGATATGATAACAATAAATAGAATGTTACGTTTATAACATTAATGTGCACCACAGTTTTTTAAAATTATCCTTTACAGTGCATTCGGAAAGTATTCAGACCCCTTGACATTTTCCACCTTTTGTTACGTTACAGCCTTATTCAAAATGGAAGGCTACTTATCGTAATGAACGATATCAGCAAAATGCCTGAGAAGTGATCGATATGGTCGGTGTTGATCATTTTAGGTTTATCTTCCCAGCTCTAGTGCTTAGTTCCACCACTCACCTGTGTGTGTGTGTGTGTGTGTGTGTGTGTGTGTGTGTGTGTGTGTGTTCAGTATGTTTCCTTACCCCCGTCTTGGTGGCTCAGTAATTGTACAGTCCCTTTAAGAGAGAATGTTCTAGTTGGGAGTGTTGAATGGCAGTCAAAGAGCAGTTGTATCTGCATAGCTGATCATGTTAAGTGGCCAAGATAGTGGCTCCAAATGGGCCATGATACTGTACTCGCTGCAGAGCCAAAATGGACCCAAGCACTTAACACCATTAGAGACAATGGGGCTGCTGCTGGATTTAATGGCCTGGTGATATTGAGCCAAAATGGAGATTGAACTGTGGCCTGCTGGAGCACTTAAACACATGCTCTTCAGGAATAGGTCATTACAGAAAGGCAACTGCGATTGTGGATGGTCTATTGTGGTGAAACACTGAGCCAGAATGGAAACTGGGCGGCATGTGGTTCTTTACCAAAGCTGCTGAAGCACTTACTGTAGTGTGTGTGTGTACTTGAACCACCTAAACCCGTAACAACACATCAGGTACATTTTTGAAGGGAATTTTTTTAACCTGGCAACTCCAGTCCCACACTAACTTCGGTCATTGCACACTCACAGGATGATTTAAGAAATGGCAGCTAAATTTACAGTGCCTTGCAAAAGTATTCCTCCCCCCCTTGGCGTTTTTCCTATTTTGTTGCATGGCAACCTGTAATTTAAATAGATTTTTATTTGGATTTCATGTAATGGACATAGACAAAATAGTCAAAATTGGTGAAGTGACATTAAAAAAATAACTTGTTTCAAAACATTCTAAAAAATAAATAACAAAAGTGGTGCGTGCATATGTATTCACCCCCTTTGCTATGAAGCCCCTAAATAAGATCTGGTGCAACCAATTATCTTCAGAAGTCACGTAAGTAGTTAAATAAAGTGTGTGCAATATGTGTCACATGATCTGTCACATGATCTCAGTGTATATATACACCTGTTCTGAAAGGCCCCAGAGTCTGCAACACCACTAAGCAAGGGGCACCACCAAGCAAGCGGCACCACCAAGCAAGCGGCACCATGAAGACCAAGGAGCTCTCCAAACAGGTCAGGGACAAAATTGTGGAGAAGTACAGATCAGGGTTGGGTTATAAAAAAATATCAGAAATGTTGAACATCCCACGGAGCACCATTAAATCCATTATTAAAAAATGGAAATATGGCACCACAACAAACCTGCCAAGAGAGGGCCGCCCACCAAAACTCATGGACCAGGCAAGTAGGGCATTAATCAGAGAGGCAACAAAGAGACCAAAGATAACCCTGAAGGAGCTGCAAAGCTCCACAGCGGAGATTGGAGTATCTGTCCATAGGACCACTTTAAGCGGTACACTCCACAGAGCTGCGCTTTGTGGAAGAGTGGCCAGAAAAAAGCCATTGCTTAAAGAAAGAAATAAGGTTGATTGCCCCAAATACAGGAAAATTCTTGAGGGAAACCTGTTTCAGTCTTCCAGAGATTTGAGGTTCACCTTCCAGCAGGACAATGAACCTAAGCATACTGCTAAAGCAACACTCGAGTGGTTTAAGGGGAAACATTTAAATGTCTTGGAATGGCCTAGTCAAAGCCCAGACCTCAATCCAATTGAGAGTCTGTGGTATGACTTAAAGATTGCTGTACACCAGCGGAACCCATCAAACTTGAAGGAGCTGGAGCAGTTTTGCCTTGAGGAATGGTCAAAAATCCCAGTGGCTAGATGTGCCAAGCTTATAGAGACATACCCCAAGAGACTTGCAGCTGTAATTGGGGGGAATAGTTATGCACGCTCAAGTTTTCCGGGTTTCTTTTGTCTTTCTTGTTTGTTTCACCCCCCAAAATATTTTGCATCTTCAAAGTGGTAGGCATGTTGTGTAAATCAAATGATACAAACCCCCCAAAAATCCTTTTTAATTCCAGATTGTAAGGCAGCAAAATAGGGAAAATGCCAAGGGGGGTGAATACTTTCGCAAGCCACTGTACCTCGACTCTCCGTTTACTTGATAATTGCCTTGGCAACGGCCTCAGGTCCATGCAAGGGGGGGAAACCAGAGAAGGTTGTGAGGGGAGGGGTTGGTGACCTTTTTGTTCCTGTGTTTGCTTAGTGGGCATTCCTCTGAAGGCTGGTGCTCACCCAACCATGGCCAGTCTGTGTTATACAGGGCTACCCCTGGGGGTAAAGATGGAGTATTACAGTCTCCTCAGCCAGACACCACCCAACCTTCAGTCATTACTAAAGAGCATCAGACTATGGCTGCATATCAATAGGATAATAGGAATTGGAAGAACTCTGTGAGGTGTGGTTCAGCCATTCACGGTCACAGTTCTATACTCTCTGCATGTGGTTGTGTGGTTCTTCAGCAGTTCATGGTTACTCTCCTTAACGGTCCTCTTTCCTCTTCCCAGGTCCTTATGGTTGAGCTGGGTGTTGGTCCCTGCGATGCCTCCCGCCATGACAGACCTCCTGGACTTGTGGGCGGCCCACTCCCAGCTGTCTGGAGAGGACCTGGTCACTGTGGACTTCCTGTTACCCACCGGCATCTACATCCAGATGGATGTCCCCAGAGAGGCCACCATACAACACATCAAACTGGTAGGAGAGTAGGACGGGGTGTGTGTGTGAAAAGTGTAATTATATGATATTTTGCTGGGTATTCTGTAATTAACAGGATTGCCTGTAGCCTAAGGTTAATCATTTGAGACAGCAGTCAAAACAGTGCAGTTGCAATTTAGAACAGCATTGGAAAGTGTAGCCTAGAGGCCTATAATAGGAATCTCAATGTTTTTATTTATCATTCTTCTTATTGTGATCATGAGAATTCCGTACAATTCTAATTACATGGATTTCTATCCACATTGCCTTCCCTGCACTACAGCATCTTCAACCTTTCAGGTTGTTTTATCTCTTCAATTAGACTCAACCCTCAAGGAACACATTAGTTTACAACATATATTAGTTTAACATTATGCAGATTGGTTAGGATTGTTTTAATGAATGACTCTGGGTGCTGCCTGGCTGAAGTTCTGGTTCTGAGCCATTTTAAAAGCCATCATAACAACTATAACAAGCAGTAGGCTGCTGTAGACTGTTGTCTCCTCTCCAGTCCAGACAGACGCTTTCTAATGGGTGTTATGACACCACTGGCGGCTGTTTGTTTGTCTCTGAGCTGCACTCTGACTGCAGCCTCACTGCATGCAAATATCCTATGACATCATGCGTGACCCAGCTAGTGGGTACAGGTGGGGTGAGATGGACTTCCAAAGGTCAGGAATGTAACAATGCATTGTAGTCTTTACCATTATGGAAGGTGTCATACTTCAGTCACTATGAATGTTTTTAAGATTTTAGTTTTGACCTTTTAAATTGTAAATACCTTGGAGGATGTTCGTTTTTTATTTGACCCTGTGGTGAGATCCCTCTCCCTGATGGTGTTCTCCTCATGTCATGTTTTCCTCCAGTCTGAGACACAATTTCTGACACACACATACAGACACAGCATGTTTTTCTCAGACAGGCTTTGTTGCATAGCGCCTGGAGTTCAGACGTTTGTTTTGTGAGTGTGAACAACAGTGTGTAATGTCTGTTTCTCTGAATCACCCTTGGCTCCAGTGTTCCTAATGAGGAGTAACCTAACACTCCAATTCACAGAAGTGCTTGTTTGTCTCTCTGCTTTTCCATATGTCTACAAAACAAAACTAACAGACTCAATGACTTATGATCTGTCTTGCAGTTATGCAGACAGTTATGCAGTCTTATCAGTTATGTCCTGGTGTGTAGGCTAGCTACAGTCTGGCTACCTGTTGTTGGATTAGGTTCAGGGAGCAGTATTGAGGGCTTGTTCAGTGGAAATCTATTCTGTGGAGCCAGTGAAGAGGAGATATGAAGCTCATAGAAATTAAAAAGCATCTGTGTGTGACGGCAGAATGCAATAAGGGGGGTAGGGATGGAGAGGGAGACAGAAAGAGATGGATGGAGAGGGAGACAGAAAGAAAGAGATGGATGGAGAGGGAGACAGAAAGAGATGGATGGAGAGGGAGGGAGACAGAAAGAAAGAAAGAGATGGATGGAGAGGGAGACAGAAAGAGATGGATGGAGAGGGAGACAGAAAGAAAGAGAGGGAGACAGAAAGAAAGAGATGGAGGGAGAGGGAGACAGAAAGAAAGAGATGGATGGAGAGGGAGGGAGACAGAAAGAGATGGATGGAGAGGGAGGGAGACAGAAAGAGATGGAGGGAGAGGGAGACAGAAAGAAAGAGATGGAGGGAGAGGGAGACAGAAAGAAAGAGATGGAGGGAGAGGGAGACAGAAAGAAAGAGATGGAGGGAGAGGGAGACAGAAAGAGATGGAGGGAGAGGCTCAGGTAGACCAGCAGAAGATGTATTTATTTCCTCAACTAAAGATGTTTAGGAGGATATTAGTCCCCAGATGGAAGGCCTGCCAGCCAGCTAACAATGTTAAACAACAGATAGTGATTTATAGACAACACACTGGCTGGGTGGAGAATAAAGATGTCTCCCCTTCTCAGATGTAATGTGGGCATGACATCTATCAGGGGCACAATGACACACAACTCCTTCACCTCCATTAGAATACCTCGTCTTTCACTTTTATTATAATGGAAGGAAATCTGGTCTGATATTCATCCTCGGCTAGCCAACAGTACCAGAACTACTGTGATGTGTACTCAATAAGTGTTGGTTTAGAGGAAAACATTTTTTTTGTGACCTTTGGAAGTCCATCCAACATGCATGACATAAAAAATGTTTGTTTCAGCCTCTAAAGAAGGTCTATACTTTGAGGGGACTTAGTCTGTTGTTATGGTCAGTAAGTTGGTTATGACACACGACTGTTGTTGCAGGAGACTCAAGTTGTTTGTCTGAAGGGAGGAGAGGTGACATGACTCCTTGTCTTCTAGTCTGTCCCCATGTTTCTCTTCTTAGTGCCCTTTAGTTTCAAGCACACACACACACCCTGTGACTGTGCCATGAGACATGATTCATGCCTGATGGGTTCATGAAAGTATGATTAATGTTCTGATTGGTCTATTCAGGACCTGTGTCATCATGTTCGTTCCCCTGTCATCATATGACATCATATGGTTGTTGTTCATCCATGGGTTCTTAACATTTCAGTCATGATGATTCTTAGAACTACTGTTGGCTTTAGAATCTGGATTATTGTGATGTGAGTCATGATGCGATTGGCAAATAATTGAGGTTCCACTTGTTGTTGTAGATTGTGTATTGTAGAGGCTGAGCCTGTGTCTGTGTAGACCGTGATCATACAGGTAGATTGTCAACTTGTCTTGCCATAGTTTCTGTAATAACTGTGGTATCCCCCTCCTCCTCCCCCTCTTCTCCTCATAGCTCCTATGGAAGCAGGCCCAGTCGTACCCCCTGTTCCCGTCTCTTGGGGAGATGGAGGGCCACATGTTTGAGTGTGTGAACCAGGCAGCGGTGCACGAGGAGCTGGAGGATGAAACCAGGCGCCTCTGTGATGTCAGGCCCTTCTGGCCCATGCTCAAACTGGTCACACGCAACTGTGGGCGCGCTGAACGCCTGCTCGACTCCAAGATTGGTGTGCTCATTGGAAAAGGTGACACACTCACTCACTCACTCACTCACTCTTTCACTCACACACACGCACACAGTAACAGTAGACCCCCACACTGATGTTTGACCTATGTAACCTGTGTTTTGAACAGAGTAGGGATGCTCCTAGACAGTGATCACGTGTATAACACACACACACACACACACACACACACACACACACACACACACAAATATACTCTTCAGACACACCAGCACCGTTTAATCTGTCTCCAATATATTGATATCTTTGCCTTTGCTGTCAGATCTGAGTCTTGTCCAGAGGTCTCATGTCATCATCCCAGTATCAGCTGAAACAGTCAGGTTAGAATAGACAGGCTCCTGATGTCTGTTACATCATCCGTCACTCACTATTATCTGTGATGGTGATAAGATGCTGTGCTGAGTGGAGGAGGCAAGCCAGACCACCACTGTAATGGTAGGGAAGATATAGCCACTGGGTGGGAAGGTCAGTCTATTGATACACAAATATGCGCACGCATACACACATAGGTATATGTGTATACACACACACACACACACAGCGTCGTGTTGGTCTGAGGGTGTGTGAGGACAGTGATGGTGGGGGTCTATGGAGGTCCTCCAGGCTGCTGGCCAACCAGGCCTGTTGAGAGGGAGTCAGTCAGGGGTCTATGGAGGTCCTCCAGGCTGCTGGCCAACCAGGCCTGTTCAGAGAGGGAGTCAGTCAGGGGTCTATGGAGGTCCTCCAGGCTGCTGGCCAACCAGGCCTGTTGAGAGGGAGTCAGTCAGGGGTCTATGGAGGTCCTCCAGGCTGCTGGCCAACCAGGCCTGTTCAGAGAGGGAGTCAGTCAGTGATAGTAATTGAAGGAGACCCGTCCCATATTGATATTCTCCCTCTTGGCTCCACTTTTGTCAGATGTGATCTGTAAAAGGCTTTTGTCAGTAAGCGGTACTCAAAACATCCCTCAGGCGCAGGCTAGCCACACACACACTGAAAGCACACACACACACACACACTGAAAGCACACACTCTGAAAAGCATACACAAACACACACACACACACACACACACACACACGCAAAGAAGCAGACACACACACACACACACACACTCTGAGAGCTGAGGGTCATAAATGTATGAATGTTTAATGGTTTTAAATGTCAACATGTTTTTATCATTCAAAGCGTTCTACGGCCCCAAAATACTGAGCTCTGTTCAACTGGTAGATACAGTATAATGAATTTATGATCTAGATTTTATACCCAGTGACAGTTGTATTTCAATGAAAACAGCAGGTTAGAGTTCAACACTGTTGAGGTTGGATTGTCTTTTGTAATCCCTCATAAACATCCATTGCTACTTGTTACCACGCCAGGTATCAAATGTCATTCACAGAGGCAGTGCATTAAACAAATGTCAGTCACAGAGGCAGTGCATTAAACATGAATGGTGATGCCTCTTAATGCAGTGCTGTTAGACCCACTCATGCAGAAGTTATACTCTGGTTATTCACGTGCTTTAGTGCTTTTGTCATTGTGGTGCTGCGTGTGGCCTCTAATGAAGCTGTTACACCGTGCTTATATAGCTTAATGACTGCTCACAGATGTTCACAAACGGAACACTATCGGCAAATTCATCTTTGGTGCAAAATGTTGTAACACCTCTTGTGGCCTTGTTATGCACTCCTTATCACCTGCAAAGTCGTTATGCAATGCTTATAATGCTGTCATGGAGTGTTTATGAAGAGCTTATGAAGCTTCATGAACCATTCACAGGTCTCCACGAGCTGGACGCTCTGCTGGACCAGGAGGTGAAGGACTTCCGCAGTAAGATGTTCCGTATCAGCGAGGAGAAGATGCAGCGGGTACAGCTGATGACCTGGAGCGAGTGGCTGCAGGCCTGCTTCTCTCCACAGCTGGAGCCAGGCGGAGGAGCCACACCCGTCACAGACTGTGTCAACGACAAACAGGCCGAGGCCAGCCTCAAAGTCACCATGCACTTCGACCAGTCCCAGGTAACTACAGTATCTGTACACACTGAGCACAATATTTCATAACAGAAATACTTACACACACAGCAACATATAACCAGCAATGGGGTGAATGAGGCCATTATCGCTCTCTTCGAGTAGTCACATTTACAATACTACACACCCTCGGCCGTCATCAATCAGTAGTCACATTTACAATACTACACACCCTCGGCCGTCATCAATCAGTAGTCACATTTACAATACTACACACCCTCGGCCGTCATCAATCAGTAGTCACATTTACAATACTACACACCCTCGGCCGTCATCAATCAGTAGTCACATTTACAATACTACACACCCTCGGCCGTCATCAATCAGTAGTCACATTTACAATACTACACACCCTCGGCCGTCATCAATCAGTAGTAACATTTACAATACTACACACCCTCGGCCGTCATCAATCAGTAGTAACATTTACAATACTACACACCCTCGGCCGTCATCAATCAGTAGTCACATTTACAATACTACACACCCTCGGCCGTCATCAATCAGTAGTAACATTTACAATACTACACACCCTCGGCCGTCATCAATCAGTAGTAACATTTACAATACTACACACCCTCGGCTGTCATCAATCAGCTGCCATCACGTACAGACAACAGTATGCAGACAGACACTGATTTTACAAAACATTAAGAACACCTGCTCTTTCAATGACATAGACTGACCAGGTAAAAGCTATGATCCCTTATTGATGTCACTTGTTAAATCCACTTCAAATCAGTGTAGATGTAGGGGAGGAGACAGGTTAAAGAATAGTTTTTAAGCCTAGTGACAGTTGAGACATGGATTGTGTGCATGTGTGCCATTCAGAGGGTGAATGGGCAAGACAAAAGATTGAAATGCATTTGAACGGGGTATGGTAGTAGGTGCCAGGCGCACCGGTTTGTGTCAAGAACTGCAACGATGCTGGGTTTTTCTTCACGTTCAACAGTTTCCCGTGTGTATCAAGAATGGTCCACCACCCAAAGGACATCCAGCCGACTTGACACAACTGTGGGAAGCATTGGAGTTAACATGGGCCAGCATCCCTGTGGAACACTTTTAACACCTTGTAGAGTACATGCCCCGACGAATTGAGGCTGTTCTGAGGGCAAAGGGGGGGGGGGGTACGTGCGTGCAACCCAATATTAGGAAGGTGTTCCTAATGTTTGGTATACTCAGTAGTCTACAGACTAGTAAACAAACTATCTCACATAAAGATATACTCCCCTGTCTTTTATCTTCTGTCTTATCTCAAATAAGTGTGTTTAGATTCTGTAGATTCCGTGGCATGTCAACAGGTCAGCTCAGATCAACACACGCTAGGGTCACTAGCTCACTGCTCACAAATGGCCAAAACCCTTACTGTCTGTGTTCTCCTGTTCAGGTGGACGGTGGCATGAAGTCAGTGTGTTATTTAGGAGTCCAGACACAGTAAGCCACATTAAGTACATGAAGTGGACCTTTTATTGTCTAGAGTCTTGTTAACTCCATTGGCTGGTTGGCCTGGTTTTCAGTTGACTCTGTTATATCAAACCCTTATTTTACTACCTTTTTACATGATATTTACTTGGACATTACATTGCAAAACTGCAGTCTTTCACTTGAAGGTACAAGGTGCTATAGTTACCATTTTATTTGAGGCAATTACCTGAAAGTACCCATAGTCTTGGCTGTAATGAAAGTGTGAAATCATTTGAAGAATTATTACCGCTCTATTTGGAACTGCGATGTGCAGCAGGTGGTTGTCATGGCATTGTGAGTGGGTGAAGGCTGTGCCCTCACGGCCAGGTTGGGTACTAGGCGGCAAGTTAGGTTGGGTAGGGGGGTGTGTGTGTGTGTTTCTCTGTCTGAATGCTTTGTAAGCCTTCGGTGTCTGGCTGGGATTGTGTGTTAAGCCTTGTCTGCGAGGCAGCAGACACACTGCAGGATCAGCTATATCCCTTTCCCCCCTGTCTTTCTCGCTGTTATTTTACTAACCCCCCATTGTCCTCTCTCCTCGCTATCTTTGAGATTTCACTTTGCAATATAGACCATTAAGTGCACCACGCCATTGCTCTCTCTGTCTCTCTGTCTCTCTGTCTCTCTGTCTCTCTGTCTCTCTGTCTCTCTGTCTCTCTGTCTCTCTGTCTCTCTGTCTCTCTGTCTGTCTCTGTCTGTCTCTGTCTGTGTCTCTGTGTATCTGTGTGTCTGTGTATCTGTGTGTCTGTCTGTCTCTGTCGGTCTCTGTCTGTCTCTCTGTCTGTCTCTGTCTGTCTCTGTCTGTCTCTGTCTGTGTCTCTGTCTGTCTCTGTGTATCTGTGTCTCTGTGTGTCTGTCTGTCTCTGTCTGTCTCTCTGTCTCTGTCTGTCTCTGTGTCTCTCTGTCTCTGTCTGTCTGTGTGTCTCTGTGTTGTGTTGATGTTAATGTTCTCTCCCTCCAGGACACAGCCAGTCTGAAGGTGTGCCCCAGCACCAGTCCTAGTGAGCTGATGGAACAGGCGTTGAGGAAATGGCTGACGACCCACGGCCCCGAGGAGGAGGGACGCCAGGCGGAGCAGTACGTTCTGAGGGTCAGCGATAAGCTGGAGTTCCTCTGTGGAGACCACCCCCTCATACAGTACAAGGTGACCCCTTACTCTTAGGCTAAACCTCAGTGCATACAGTGCAAAGGGACCTTAATGATGCCCTATGACCCCTTCACCTTTAACCCCCAAACCCTCTGTAGAGTGCTTTCTTACCATCAAACTGCTCCCTTTCTCAATCTCTTACCCTCTAGAGTTTCTGTGCTGTGCTGACCTCAACTCTCCTCTGAAAATGACCTTGTTTATCTCAACCATTCCTTAATGATTAATGTCATAACTAGTAAACTCTCCTCGACTGTAACGGTTAATGTTCCAAGGTCAGAGCGTGTGTAGGGAGCGGTCAGGTTAGGGTTGAGGAATGTCTCCTTGTGTTTACCCATATACGAGACTCCGTGATCCAGAATCAGTCATCTGACTGATGTCCTAATAACGCCTCATTAATAACACTGTCTTCCTGGAACACATTACTGTTACTCACAGACCTGGTATGTGTGTATGTCTGAATCCGTGTGTGTGTGTGTTTCTGTGTGCCTGTGTGTGTGTACGCGTGATGAAGCATTCTGACCATTACGCCCTGCAGAAGTGGGTCCGGCCCCATTTACTCTCGTTCCAGGAAAAGTGTTTAGAACCAGGAACCATCTGATCCACATGCATCATGTCTGTACATTAGATATGGGTTACATTCCATCTGTCTGTGTGTCTGATTTTCTCTCTTTGAACCCTCTCATCCCTCAGTTTGTGTACTCTCCCTCTTCTGTCCTCTCCTCAGAACATATGGGCTTGTGTGATGTCTCTCTCATCTCTCTCTGTGTGTGTGTGTGTGCGCACGCCATTCACATTTGTAAGGGGCGGCAGGTAGCCTAGCGGTTAAGAGCGTTTGGCCCGTAACCGAAAGGTTGCTGGTTCAAATCCCCAAGCCAACTAGGTAAAAAAATCTGTCTGTGCCCTTGAGCAATGCACTCAACCCTAAAATGTATGTTTGGATGTGTGTGTACCAAAGACTGCAAAAAGAATAGTACTCTCTCGGTGTTAACATCACCTCTCTTCTCCTCTCTGACCCAGTACATCAAAGCCTGTCTCCAGGCTAAGGAGTGTCCCCACCTGACCCTGGTCCAAGTCAGCACGGTTCAGGCCATGTTCGAGAAGGAGATCTCTGCCATCGGAGCTGTGGTCAACCGCAAGAGCTCCAACCCCCCCTTACCCCTGCCCCCCAAGAGGAGGGGACCCTTGGTCAGTCACTGTCTCTCTCTCTCTCTGTGTGTGTGTGCTCGCGCATGTGCATATAGGTGCAGGTATGTGTTAGTGAGTCTTTAATGACGTTTCGTCTGACGTTTCGTCTGGTCCTAAAGGTCAGGTGCAGTTTAATTGCTCATTATGGCTTAATTGCGCGGTACCATGACGACTACGTCCCACGGTGACAGGTGACATCAGACAGTAAATAACACACCTGACAATCATTAACACTTCAAATGTCAATCATCACAACTAAATGTCAACATCAACAAGACTGCATCTGATCTGAAAAGAAGAAAGATGTTGATCAGACAGTGATGTCTTGTGGTAGTTGGACCAGTGAGTAGGGCTTCAAGCACAACAAGCCTGTATACCCAGCAGCTCTCCGGGAGGGTAGAGCATTGTTCTAGGTAGTGAGGAGATAATGAGAGAAGTACAGACTGTTCTTGTGGTGGTGTACTGTAGTCAGACATTACAAAAAATATACATGTACTCCTCTGTCGTATAGACACTCACCTAAATGCACAAACACTGACATACAGTACACACTCTTACATTCAAAAACACACTCATTTACACACACACACACACTTACTTAGAAAAACAAAATGTTGTTTACACACACACACACAGCTAGTGGACAGCAGGAAGTGTGCTGCTTATTCATGTTTGTGGGCTGCAGCTGAGGGCCAGTCATGTGGAGTGTTTTTCCTGCTGTGCTGACCCTCGTAAATCTACTCTGCTTGACAAGTTTGACTCGCCCAACCTTCAGTGTGTATGTGTGTGTTATTCCTACAGTCAATTATGTTCTCTTGCGTATTCATGAAAATATTTCTCTCCTCGCTCTTTCCTCCCCTCACTTCCTCCTCCCCCTCCCCCTCGGTTCCTCTCCTCTTTCCTCTGTTCCTCTCCTTCCCTCTGTTCCTCTCTCCTCCTTCTCTCTTCTCTTCCCTTTGTTCCTCTCCTCTCCTTCTCTCTTCTCTTCCCTCTGTTCCTCTCCTCTCCTTCTCTCTTCTCTTCCCTCTGTTCCTCTCCTCTCCTTCTCTCTTCTCTTCCCTCTGTTCCTCTCCTCTCCTTCTCTCTCCTCTTCCCTCTGTTCCTCTCCTCTCCTTCTCTCTCGTCTTCCCTCTGTTCCTCTCCTTCTCTCTCCTCTTCCCTCTGTTCCTCTCCTCTCCTTCTCTCTTCTCTTCCCTCTGTTCCTCTCCTCTCCTTCTCTCTTCTCTTCCCTTTGTTCCTCTCCTCTCCTTCTCTCTTCTCTTCCCTCTGTTCCTCTCCTCACCTTCTCTCTCCTCTTCCCTCTGTTCCTCTCCTTCTCTCTCCTCTTCCCTCTGTTCCTCTCCTCTCCTTCTCTCCTCTTCCCTCTGTTCCTCTCCTCTCCTCTCTTCTCTTCCCTCTGTTCCTCTCCTCTCCTTCTCTCTTCTCTTCCCTCTGTTCCTCTCCTCTCCTTCTCTCTCCTCTTCCCTCTGTTCCTCTCCTTCTCTCTCCTCTTCCCTCTGTTCCTCTCCTCTCCTTCTCTCTCCTCTTCCCTCTGTTCCTCTCCTCTCCTTCTCTCTCCTCTTCCCTCTGTTCCTCTCCTCTCCTTCTCTCTCCTCTTCCCTCTGTTCCTCTTCTCCTTCTCTCTCCTCTTCCCTCTGTTCCTCTCCTCTCCTTCTCTCTCCTCTTCCCTCTGTTACTCTTCTACTCTCTCTCTGTAGCAAGTGCATACTTGTGTATGGGAGGTGTCCACCCAGTTTAAGATCGTCCTAATCAAAGGCAGCAAGGTGAACGCTGAGGAGACCGCCAAGGTAACCACTGATGATGACGTGAACTTGCAAACCTGGAATTTTTGTTGAATTTTTGGTGTTTGCACTGGGATGTAGTTATAACCCATAGGCAGTAGAACACTGTTAGCTCTCACTATCACCATATTGTGGTGAACTAAACCCCCTTGTCCCCCCCTCCTCCCTCCAGGTCCAGGTGCGTGCAGGCTTGTTCCACGGCACAGAGCTGCTGTGCAAGCCGGCGGTGAGCAGCGAGAGCAGTGGACGCTCGGAACACGTGTGGAACCGCACGCTAGACTTCGACATCGCCGTGAGCGACCTGCCGCGCATGGCCCGCCTCTGCTTCGCCGTCTACGCCATCATGGACAAGGTCAAGAAGCAGAAGTCCACCAAGAATGCCCACATCAACAAGTACCAGACCATCCGCAAGGCCGGCAAAGTGGTATGACACACACAAAGCACAGGCATGCTCTCTCTCACACACACACACACACACACACACATACACACAGAGACATTTAATATTCATCTCTGTCCTCTCTCTCTCTGTCTGTCTCTCTGCAGCACTACCCTATAGCCTGGGTGAACACCATGGTGTTTGACTATAAAGGACAGCTGAAGACTGGAGATATCATCCTTCACAGCTGGTCTTCCTTCCCTGGTGAGCACCCACAAACACCCTCATGCACTTTACAAGCACTTGAATTAACCTATACACGCTCACACCTACACACACATATCTGAAACTCATCTACATACTTAGAAACAAAATGTTAGTGGCATGTATGAGTGATTTTTCTGTGTGTTCCCCAGATGAACTTGAAGAGATGCTGAACCCCATAGGAACCATCCAGACCAACCCGTACACTGAGAACGCTACAGCACTCCACATCCACCTCCCTGACTACAACCCTCACCCCATCGTATTCCCCCCCTTCGACAAGGTGAGGACACACACACACACATTGATGTATTCAAACATGGTTGTAATTATGAAGTATTTCTACCACTGATATGGATGTGTGTGATCTACCCCTGCAGATTCTGGAGAAAGCAGCAGAGATCGCCGGGTCAAGCGATTGCTCGACCATGGTACTGTCGTGAGTTCCAACCACTCAAACACACACACACACACACACACACACACAGACAGACACACACAAACACTTACACACATGCACACTCCTTCCATCACACACAAGTGCTCCTTTTACTCCAGAGCAGCAGGCATTTCTAGGACAGAAATACAGACACCAAATGTCAGAGGGGAGGGAGGATATTGCTGTGACTGGTTTCCAGGGCAACCCAGTCAGTCCTGATGCTGATCCAGGATGGTGTTGGCAGGATGGTGCACGGTCACAATGTCTCTCTCCGAGGCGAAGATCAGCTCTGCTGTTCCTCACACATACACACACACACACACACACACACACACACACATATATATATATATACATACACACATATATACATACATACATACATACATACATACATACATACATACATACATACATACATACAGTGGGGAAAAATGTATTTAGTCAGCCAACAATTGTGCAAGTTCTCCCACTTAAAAAGATGAGAGGCCTGTAATTTTCATCATAGGTACACGTCAACTATGACAGACAAATTGAGAATATTTTTTCCAGAAAATCACATTGTAGGATTTTTTATGAATTTATTTGCAAATTATGGTGGAAAATAAGTATTTGGTCACCTACAAACAAGCAAGATTTCTGGCTCTCACAGACCTGTAACTTCTTCTTTAAGAGGCTCCTCTGTCCTCCACTCGTTACCTGTATTAATGGCACCTGTTTGAACTTATCAGTATAAAAGACACCTGTCCACAACCTCAAACAGTCACACTCCAAACTCCACTATGGCCAAGACCAAAGAGCTGTCAAAGGACACCAGAAACAAAATTGTAGACCTGCACCAGGCTGGGAAGACTGAATCTGCAATAGGTAAGCAGCTTGGTTTGAAGAAATCAACTGTGGGAGCAATTATTAGGAAATGGAAGACATACAAGACCACTGATAATCTCCCTCGATCTGGGGCTCCACGCAAGATCTCACCCCGTGGGGTCAAAATGATCACAAGAACGGTGAGCAAAAATCCCAGAACCATACGGGGGGACCTAGTGAATGACCTGCAGAGAGCTGGGACCAAAGTAACAAAGCCTACCATCAGTAACACACTACGCCACCAGGGACTCAAATCCTGCAGTGCCAGACGTGTCCCCCTGCTTAAGCCAGTACATGTCCAGGCCCGTCTGAAGTTTGCTAGAGTGCATTTGGATGATCCAGAAGAGGATTGGGAGAATGTCATATGGTCAGATGAAACCAAAATAGAACTTTTTGGTAAAAACTCAACTCGTCGTGTTTGGAGGACAAAGAATGCTGAGTTGCATCCAAAGAACACCATACCTACTGTGAAGCATGGGGGGTGGAAACATCATGCTTTGGGGCTGTTTTTCTGCAAAGGGACTAGGACGACTGATCCGTGTAAAGGAAAGAATGAATGGGGCCATGTATCGTGAGATTTTGAGTGAAAACCTCCTTCCATCAGCAAGGGCATTGAAGATGAAACGTGGCTGGGTCTTTCAGCATGACAATGATCCCAAACACACCGCCCGGGCAACGAAGGAGTGGCTTCGTAAGAAGCATTTCAAGGTCCTGGAGTGGCCTAGCCAGTCTCCAGATCTCAACCCCATAGAAAATCTTTGGAGGGAGTTGAAAGTCCGTGTTGCCCAGCGACAGCCCCAAAACATCACTGCTCTAGAGGAGATCTGCATGGAGGAATGGGCCAAAATACCAGCAACAGTGTGTGAAAACCTTGTGAAGACTTACAGAAAATGTTTGACCTGTGTCTTTGCCAACAAAGGGTATATAACGAAGTATTGAGAAACTTTTGTTATTGACCAAATACTTATTTTCCACCATAATTTGCAAATAAATTCATTAAAAATCCTACAATGTGATTTTCAGGATTTTTTTTTCTCATTTTGTCTGTCATAGTTGACGTGTACCTATGATGAAAATTACAGGCCTCTCTCATCTTTTTAAGTGGGAGAACTTGCACAATTGGTGGCTGACTAAATACTTTTTTTCCACACTGTACACACACACACACACACACATATATATATATATATATATATATATATATATATATATATATATATATATATATATATATATATATATATACACACACACACACACAGTGAGGGGGGGAAAAGTATTTGATCCCCTGCTGATTTTGTACGTTTGCCCACTGACAAAGAAATGATCAGTCTATAATTTTAATGGTAGGTTTATTTGAAGAGACAGAAAACAACAACAAAATCCAGAAAAACGCATGTAAAAATTTTTTTGAAATTGATTTGCATTTTAATGAGGGAAATAAGTATTTGACCCCTCTGCAAAACATGACTTAGTACTTGGTGGCAAAACCCTTGTTGGCATTCACATAGGTCAGACGTTTCTTGTAGTTGGCCACCAGGTTTGCACACATCTCAGGAGGGATTTTGTCCCACTCCTCTTTGCAGATCTTCTCCAAGTCATTAAGGTTTCGAGGCTGATGTTTGGCAACTCGAACCTTCAGCTCCCTCCACAGATTTTCTATGGGATTAAGGTCTGGAGACTGGCTAGGCCACTCCAGGACCTTAATGTGCTTCATCTTGAGCCACTCCTTTGTTGCCTTGGCCGTGTGTTTTGGGTCATTGTCATGCTGGAATACCCATCCACGACCCATTTTCAATGCCCTGGCTGAGGGAAGGAGGTTCTCACCCAAGATTTGATGGTACATGGCCCCGTCCATCGTCCCTTTGATGCGGTGAAGTTGTCCTGTATTGTGTTACCAATTGATTTCTTGGTGACTATGGTCCCAGCTGCCTTGAGATCATTGACAAGATCCTCCTGTGTAGTTCTGGGCTGATTCCTCACCGTTCTCATGATCATTGCAACTCCACGAGGTGAGATCTTGCATGGAGCCCCAGGCCAAGGGAGATTGACAGTTATTTTGTGTTTCTTCCATTTGCGAATAATCGCACCAACTGTTGTCACCTTCTCACCAAGCTGCTTGGCGATGGTCTTGTAGCCCATTCCAGCCTTGTGTAGGTCTACAATCTTGTCCCTGACATCCTTGGAGAGCTCTTTGGTCTTGGCCATGGTGGAGAGTTTGGAATCTGATTGATTGCTTCTGTGGACAGGTGTCTTTTATACAGGTAACAAGCTGAGATTAGAGCACTCCCTTTAAGAGTGAGCTCTAATCTCAGCTCGTTACCTGTATAAAAGACACCTGGGAGCCAGAAATCTTTCTGATTGAGAGGGGGTCAAATACTTATTTCCCTCATTAAAATGCAAATCAATATATAACATTTTGACATGCGTTTTTCTGGATTTTTTTGTTGTTATTCTGTCTCTCACAGTTCAAATAAACCTACCATTAAAATTATAGACTGATCAATTCTTTGTCAGTGGGCAAATGTACAAAATCAGCAGGATCAAACACTTTTTTTCCCTCACTTGTATATATATGGATATATATATATATATATATATATATATATATATATATATATATATATATATATATATATATATATATATATATATATATATATGTATGTGTGTGTGTATGTGTGTATATATATATATATATATTTGTGTGTAACACCATGTGAATGCAGAGGGCTTGCCAAAACATGCCTCTTGGGGGGGTGGGGGGGGGGGCTCTTATTCTGTGTGTCGACTAACAATGTTCCATTGTGGATCCATAAAGCAATCAAACATGCATGCAAGTACAGATCTATTTTTATCCCTCTAATGGGGGATAGGATTACGTGCAGTGTCCACTGATTCCAGATCTGTGGTTAATGGTCACTTCTACCTTTTGCCCCCTTGCGACTCCTCTGTACATAACGTAATTCCTTGCCCTGTGCTGCCACCTAGTGGTGACTGACCACCACTACTGTTTCCCCACAGGGCCGAGGCGGTAAGAAGTTCCACATTGAGCTGAAGGAGATCATGGAGAGGGACCCTCTGTCCCAGCTGTGTGAGAACGAGAAGGACCTCATCTGGACACTACGCTACGACTGCATGGAGAACTTCCCCCAGTCACTGCCCAAACTGCTGCTCTCCGTCAAGTGGAGCAAACATGAGGACATGGCCCAGGTACACACTGCGCCACATGAACCTGGCCTGTGTATTGACAGTGTTTTTTAACACAATCAATTCCTTCTCCAGGGCAATAAACTATTCTATCCAGTCTGATGACAATGTTGTCTGTGAGTGTGCCTCAATGGTCAGATTCTAAATGGACCCCTAGCCCATACCACTATGCCCCTCATCATTCCCCTTCAAAGATCTGATGTGCTCCTGTATTGGTTATAAAGCATAGTGAATGATATCTCTCTCTCTGTCTCTCAGCTCCAGGCCTTGCTGCAGATCTGGCCCAAGCTGAGTCCCAGGGACGCCTTGGAGCTGCTGGACTTTAACTACCCAGACCAGTACGTCAGAGAGTACGCTGTGGGCTGCCTGAAGGATATGAGGTAGTCTATACACACTCGCAGACACACATACCTATTCCTAGTTCACTTACTGTTGTATTACTTACTCACCACCCCTCGCTCTCTCTCCCCATCTCTCTCTCTCTCTCTCTCTCTCTCTCTCTCTCTCTCTCTCTCTCTCCCCATCTCTTTCTCTCTCTCTCCCCATCTCTCTCTCTCCCCATCTCTCTCTCTCTCTCTCTCCCCATCTCTCTCTCTCTCTCTCTCTCTCTCTCTCTCTCTCTCTCTCTCTCTCTCTCTCCCCATCTCTCTCTCTCTCTCTCTCTCTCTCTCCCCCCAGTGATGAGGAGTTGTCTCAGTACCTTCTCCAGCTGGTCCAGGTGTTACGTTATGAACCCTACTATGACTGTGCGCTCACCCGCTTCCTGCTGAACAGAGCCCAGTGCAACCGCAACATAGGACACTTCCTCTTCTGGCATCTCAGGTGAGAGAGAGAGCCGTGTGTACATGAAAGAGCAACAGTGTGCGTGTAAGGGTTTGTGTGTACATATGAGAGAGAAAGAGCATGTGTGCAAAGAACAAAAATACATTTTCAGAGATATAGGCTGTATTTTATTAATGTTATAAGTTCAGTGACGTGAAGTGCGTTAACCCACCCTAGGTATGACTAACTGTAGGGTGACTGTGCTGCCCCCTGCAGGTCAGAGATGCACATGCCAGCCGTCTCCGTCCAGTTCTCTCTCATCCTGGAGGCCTACTGTCGCGGCAGCATCCCTCACATTGAGGTCCTGAAGAAACAGGTAGGACCCCAACACACACACACACACACACACACGCCCTGACTCCAACCTTAAGCCGTGAATTAATCCCTACAGTACATCTAATTCAGTCAACACCTCTAATTCTATAGTTCCTCTGTCAGTTCAGAGTGGGGTTATTTATAAAGAAGTCAGATGACAGCAGCATGACCTCAAACCCCTGACCTCTGACCTACACTGTATTAGCCCAGACATCCGCACTGCTGGCAGCTTCCTCCCACTTCCTGTCCACCGCTGTCCATCCCCCCTCTCCTTCCTGTGGGATGTTTCAGTAAGACCATGCTGTCATGCATAGCATCCGTGTCATATTTGGAAGGCAATTGCATTATAGTGCATAAATACCGCATACATCTGTGGTATAATTGAATCATTATTTCATTATTAAATCAAATTGTATTTTTCAAACGTTTTCATACTTACAAGACCTTAACCAACAATGCAGTTTTAAGAAAGATAGGTGGTAAGTAAAAAATAGACAACAAAAAAACAAAAAAACTAATAATGAAAGAGCAGCAGTAAAATAACAGTAGGGAGGCTATTTACAGGGGGTACCAGTACAGAGTCAATGTGCAGGGGCACCGGTTAGTCGAGGTAATTGAGGTAATATGTACATGTAGGTAGAGTTAAAGTGACTATGCATAGATAATAAACAGAGAGTAGCAGCAGCGTAAAAGAGGGGGTGCTTGGGGGGACAATGCAAATAGTCCGGGTAGCCATTTGATTAGCTGTTCAGGATTTTTATGGATTGGGGGTACATCACGTTGCTTCTATGTTGTAACAACATTACGCCCCCTATCTCCCTCTAGGTGGAGGCTCTGAGCAAGCTGAAGTCTGTGAACGAGCTGATCAAGCTGGGCACCATCAAGAACGCCCGCAGTAAGACCAAGGAGGCCATGCTCACCAAGGAGGCCATGATGACCTGTCTGAGACAGAGTGGCTACACAGAGACCCTCTCTGACCTGCACTCCCCTCTCAACCCCAGCGTCCTGCTCTCTGGAATCAAGTAAGGGGCAGGGGGGAGAGGGTTAGATGGGAGTAGAGAGGGTGATCTGGGAGTGGATGTGGTTGGATGATTTTGATTTGACCCACTTGCTCTTCTTCTCCCCCTCTTTCTCTAGTGTGGAGAAGTGTCGGTACATGGACTCTAAGATGAAGCCTCTGTGGATCGTCTACAACAACAAGCTGCTGGGGGGAGACACCCTGGGAATCATCTTCAAGAATGGAGACGGTACGAGGGGTAGGGGCAAGGGAGGGAGGGAGGGAAGGAGGTGGATCTAACAGAGGAAATGTAAGATCACTAAAGTTCAGGGGGAGAGAGGGAGTGGAGGAGAGTGAGAGGGAAGAATAGTGAGGTCAAGATGGAGGGATGTGTATTATGGAAGGTGATTGAAGCTGGAAGGATGAATGAAAGACATTGTGTTCCTCTCATTTCTCTCTCCAGACCTGAGACAAGACATGTTGACACTGCAGATCTTGAGGTTGATGGACCTGCTATGGAAGGAGGCCAATCTGGACCTTAGGTGTGTATATTAATATGATAAGAGGTGTGTGTGTGTGTGTGTGTGTCCTCAGGCGGACTCTGTCAGTCAGGCTTGTTTGTTCCTGCTCTCTGTAGGGAAGGGGAAGCTGTGTTGGGGGGTACAGAGGGGGAGGGGACCCTAAATCACCCCCTGCTAGCCTGACCTCTAACCTCTAACCCCCCCACATCCATACCCCCAGCATCACACACACACTACCCCGCTTCTCATCCTAATCAAATCCACACACACTAGCGCTCGCTCTCATACTCTTAACACAGTCAGACACACATCTGGAGCTGAGCAGTGTGTGGGATTGTTTTGACAGTTGAGCTAGGGGGCAGGCCGTTAGGTTACAGGGACAAGAGTTCAGAGAGGAGAGGGAACTCTGCAGAGAGGATGATGATGATGATGATGATGAAGATGGTGAGGATAAAAAACCACTGATGTGGTGGTTGGAGTGTAATCATGCGTACATTCTGGTCGTGTGCCGAGACAGAGTGGGCGGGGAGGAAAAATAATGAAGAAAATAGGATGCATCTCAATGGCGTTGATGATCATTAATTGGAAAACCATTTTTCCTCGTGTCTGCAGAATCGTACCTTACGGTTGCCTAGCAACTGGAGACCGATCAGGGCTGATCGAGGTGGTGTCGTCGGCGGATACCATCGCCAACATCCAGCTGACCAGCAGCAACGTGGCGGCCGCCGCAGCCTTCAACAAGGATGCGCTACTCAACTGGCTCAAAGAGAAGAACTCTGGGTAAGACCACACTTACACCGGGGCTCTTTCTCAATGTGACTTTCCAAAAGTTCTGGATGTTTAATATAAAAAATGTGTATCTGACCTATTTCATAGATATGTATATAACAGGCAACATGTTGGTGAGTTGCTATGCTTTGGCGGTGCAAACTCAGTGAAAGCTCCCACTTGGCCAACACTTTGTTTTGTGTTTGTGTACTATGCAGAGATGCTCTGGAGAAGGCAATCGAGGAGTTCACCCTGTCATGTGCAGGCTATTGCGTGGCCACCTATGTCCTGGGTATAGGTGACCGCCATAGTGACAACATCATGGTCCGCAGCACTGGACAGGTGGGTGGTGGTGCTCCCCTCTACGGCAGGCAAAATCACTAAGGTTCATTTATGGAGTTCAGAATCAATTTCTTACATCCTGTGTGTGTGTGTGTGCCTCTCAGCTCTTCCACATAGACTTTGGGCATATCCTGGGGAACTTCAAGTCCAAGTTTGGCATCAAGAGGGAACGTGTCCCCTTCATCCTGACCCATGACTTCATCCACGTCATCCAACAGGGAAAGACTGGCAACACTGAGAAGTTTGGCAGGTGAGCATCTGTCCCCTTTCACTACTCAGTTGATCCAGCCTGGGAACACTATCTGTTGCCTAGCTTTTATCATTTGTCTACGTGCTAGTTGAGTGAATGTATAGTAAACTGAATGTGTGTGTTGTCCCTAGTTTCCGTAATTATTGTGAACAGGCCTACCTGATTCTGAGGCGGAATGGGAACCTCTTCATCACCCTGTTTGCTCTCATGTTGACTGCTGGACTGCCCGAGCTCACCTCCGTCAAGGATATACAGTACCTAAAGGTAAGACACCCACACACACACACCCACACACACACAGACCCACGCACAGACAGGCACACACACACACACACCCACACACACACCCACACACACACAGACCCACGCACAGACCCACGCAGTATATAGTTGGCCACTTCACATGTGCTACAGAAAGATACGGTGTCCAAAATCATGTATGTGATGTTATGTTGCGATAAGAATAGTTGTTAAGTCTCCAACTCCCTCCTCTTCTCCCCTGTAGGACTCTCTGGCCCTGGGGAAGACTGACGACGAGGCACTGAAACAGTTCCGCCAGAAGTTTGACGAGGCGCTGAGAGAGAGCTGGACCACCAAAGTCAACTGGATGGCCCACAACGTGGTCAAAGACAACCGCTCCTAGAACAGACAGACGCACAACCTGGAGCTGGAGGGTTAAAGGTCAGAGGTCAGGAGGGTCTGAGGTCTATCCAGGGCTGGGACAACCGTGATGGAGGGGGCTAAGGTGACGCTAAGGGGTGAAGACCAGACCAGACAGGACTGGGCCTGGGGACGCAAAGAAGGGAATCTAGAAGACTATCTTAAACACACACACACAGCAAACACACATGCTCTTACAGGCTTAAAATACCCCTTTCCTCTGGCTTTTGAAGCTGCTGTGTGCCTCCAGCCAGTCCAGCAGTCCCATTGCCTCTCCCTGATCATGTGACATATTTGTGGGTAATGTGGTTGCGAGTTTTGCACTGCTAAGTAAGAGTCAGAGCCCCCCCGTTGTGAATGGACTGCCCCCTTGTAGCCTGGACTAGACTGAACCAATGAGGAAGGGGATGGGGGTGGTTTCACCCACCTATCAGCAAGACTTCTGATCTGCCTTGTGTCAGGGTTGACCACACCCACTCCAGGCCCCTCACCAGACGGTTTGATTGACAGCACACGTAAAGAGTGGGTGTGTAAAGACTGAGGACCAAAGCATCTCACCCAGTGTCTTAAAACGACGGCAAAACGTGCAAATGGCCAGAGGAAGTGCGTCTTATTGGACTTGTCCTCGCGAGGCCTCCAGTTCATCTCGAAAGTGTGCCTAAAAACTGCGAGAAGATTGTATTTGTTTAGTTTTTTAAATTTTATTGCCATTTAAGATGTTATTCTATCGGAGATGTATATGTGCCAGACTACTTTACTACTGCAGAGAGAGCGATGAAGAGAGGTTTTGAGAAACTGAATCGCTGCATATCCAAATTCTCTTCCCGATAGCTAAACAAAACTTTATGCGCATGTGCAGGTTTTTCAACTTTACGCACTCCGCTGCCGCTGTCCCCTCCTAGTATCTAGCTAGCTATTTCCCTCGCCGTAACGTTAGCAGAACTTTGGAAAAGCTGTGCTCAGCAAGCTGGGGCAAAGGAAACTGTGTCCTGGTGTTGTGAAACACAGATTTCCCGTGCATGCGCTCCACACTGTATAAACTATCCCGGTGACATCCAGATGGTTACCAATATTATAATATTTCTCATGAAGGCTGCTATCCTACTTGGAATAAAAAAAACTGTAGGAAAACATTTGACGAGTTAACATTCGCCGGTTGATTTGGTGGTTTAGCTCTAGGGAAGAGGCGTCCAGGTGGGCGGGGCGGTTCGATTCGGTCGCGCAGCTTCAGCCTTTGAGAAATAGGGTGAATTAGACCATCAAATACTGGAACCGTTTGAAATACGAGGAAGAGAGCGCTTAAAATGTTTCTAAAACTTCATTTTGTATTCCTGCTTTGGAATGTGGATTTAGCATTCCTGTGTTCCATTTTATCAAATCATGGTCGTTGTTGGACAAACAGAACAGGCACAAAGGGTGCGTCATCACCACACTACCCCATAGAGGTATTATCACTACCCCATAGAGGTATTATCACTACCCCATAGAGATTCTGTCTTAGACGTAGACTTGCCTATGGTTGTCAGACCTAGTCTTTCAAAGCACCAAACTGCTCACATGACAATAACCACAATGAATAAACTCAATAAGAAAAACAAAGCATGTAACTAAAATGCCTTTTAGGACCAAAACTAAGAGAGAACCTTCAGTCGATTTTAGGTTTGTTTTTACTGTTTAAATAATCTGTTCAGAAATTGAATGTTTGTGTGCAAATGTGTCTTTTTTTATTTAATTTATTTTATGTTTAGATCAGCCAAAATGAGCGGGTGTTTAGGACCTGTGGGAGGGGTTTGCCAGCAGAGGGTTTAACACTGCGATTCAAAGCTACTTCCTGGTTTTGTAATGAGGTTCTCTGTGTTTTATTTTGTGCAATATCCGTATAGGAGTCTACATGTATATTATGTAAATGAACCCTTGGGCCGTAATGCCTGAGCCTATAATGGTTGTCACTGTGGGTTAATGTGTAATGCTGCTGTATTTCTCACCGCTAGCCTTCTTAAGTCTCTCAGACACTGAATATTGTCAAATGTACAGGCTTTTATTGTTTTGCTGTTTTTTGTTTTCAAATGAGTTTTATTAAAGTTATTTTCCATCTAACTGCATTTTCCTTTTGTAATACGTTTTTGTGTGTGTTTGCGTGTGTGCCCGTTCAATCACTGCAGTGCCAGCGAGTCTGTGTATTAGATGTGGTATATTTGCCTAACAATTTGGCAGGGCACAATGACGAGCACAGATTTGGTCCCTGTGGCTGGGGCACTGATGAATGCAGATTAATTCCACTGTGGTTGTGAGAGCGGGCCCAGCTCTGCTCTGCTGGAGGGGACCAACATGCCTCTCTGCTGATGTCATGTGGTGGTGGGGATGCCATACATAACCCTTATTGCCAGAATATGGATCCTGAATAGAACTTGGTTGTGGGTCAACAGCTAACAGGATTCCATTTGGAGATGGCAGGTCACAGTGCTATGTAGCTGTTAATACCTGCAAATGCCATGATTGAGAGGTTGTTGTTTGTCTGCGAGCTGTCCAGTTGAACACAAGCTTGTTTTATTGGGTCAAAAATGATAACTGAAAAAGAACTGCACGCGCAAGTGTGAAAAGGAAGTGATATAATAATATAATATGCCATTTAGCAGACGCTTTTATCCAAAGCGACTTAGTCTTGTTCCAAGTCAGCAACACTCATTGACTCAACTACTACATGTGCTGTCGTCTTTGACTGCAATGGCTAATTATGGAGCTAATTATGGAGCATTTATGCAATGATTACCATTGTATCATTTCCCCAGCAATCTAGCTTGGGTAATAGTTATTTACTTCAAGAACTCTGAATTCAAAGGGGGAAGGGTAAATAGCCCCTCCCTCCCCTATTGAATTTTCTTCCCACACTACAAATCTTTTGTTTGTCCCCTATGCTCTGTCTGCAGTTGAAATAACTAGTATTTTCTCTTGCTCTTTGTGTTTCCAGTGGAAATGATGATGGAGACCCACTCAAGACCCCAGTTGAACCCAATCGCTCTGTTTGAATCTTCCTCAGTACTCTATTCACCGTCATAACACAGCTGTAGGTCACTCTTGATGTCAGTGAAGGCCAAACAAGTTGTTGATGGCCCTAAGTCCTGTATAAGACCATTTTCCCCATCACACAGATATCTTCAGAGTCCTGTATAAGACCATTTTCCCCATCACACAGATATCTTCAGAGTCCTGTATAAGACCATTTTCCCCATCACACAGATATCTTCAGAGGGCTTGTGTCTACCTTTGTCCTATGTGTCCTTCCCTTGTTCAAAGTTGACAATCAGGTGAATGACTGTAGTCCGAGCAGACCGTGTTGACATCCGTGAATACCAAACCAGGTCATTGACGGCCTTAAACCCTGACATTAGTGAATATATCAAGCCAGAGTAGCAGATCCTGGGTGTCTAATAATCGCAAGCCATAAGATGTGTGTTTGTGACGTTTGGCCACCAATTTCCTTTTCGATGTCCACCACCATTGAATGGTAATGGGGTTAGAGCCCTCGATCTTGGTCTCCTGCGTAAGTAGGAGGCTTGTGTGATATTGAGGGTTTTCCTGCCTACTGTAGATCTGTGTGCAACGTGTGTCTGTTATGGTCTATGATAGCCAATGGGAGGAGGTCAGAGACCTGGCAGTGTGGTGCCAGGACAACAACCTCTCCCTCATTGTCATCAAGACGAAGGAGCTGATCGTGGACTACAGGAAACGAAGGGGCGAGCACGCCCCCATCCACATGGGGCTGTAGTGGAGCGGTTCGAGAGCTTCAAGTTCCTCGGTGTCCACATCACTGAGGAACTAACATGGTCCACACAGTTGTGAAGAGCGCATGACAGTGCCTCTTCCCCCTCAGTATTCCAGGGAGGTGGATGCTTACCCAGCAAACTGAAGCTGGAAGTGGATGAGCGAGTGGAACCTGTCCAGCTGCCAAAGAGAAGAGTCCCAGTATCACTATATAAACCACCCAGAGAGAAGAGTGCCAGTATCACTATATAAACCACCCAGAGAGAAGAGTGCCAGTATCACTATATAAACCACCCAGAGAGAAGTGCCAGTAGCACTATATAAACCACCCAGAGAGAAGAGTGCCAGTAGCACTATATAAACCACCCAGAGAGAAGAGTGCCAGTAGCACTATATAAACCACCCAGAGAGAAGAGTGCCAGTAGCACTATATAAACCACCCAGAGAGAAGAGTGCCAGTAGCACTATATAAACCACCCAGAGAGGAGAGTGCCAGTATCACTATATAAACCACCCAGAGAGAAGAGTGCCAGTAGCACTATATAAACCACCCAGAGAGGAGAGTGCCAGTATCACTATATAAACCACCCAGAGAGGAGAGTGCCAGTATCACTATATAAACCACCCAGAGAGAAGAGTGCCAGTAGCACTATATAAACCACCCAGAGAGAAGAGTGCCAGTAGCACTATATAAACCACCCAGAGAGAAGAGTGCCAGTAGCACTATATAAACCACCCAGAGAGGAGAGTGCCAGTAGCACTATATAAACCACCCAGAGAGAAGAGTGCCAGTAGCACTATATAAACCACCCAGAGAGGAGAGTGCCAGTAGCACTATATAAACCACCCAGAGAGGAGAGTGCCAGTAGCACTATATAAACCACCCAGAGAGGAGAGTGCCAGTAGCACTATATAAACCACCCAGAGAGGAGAGTGCCAGTAGCACTATATAAACCACCCAGAGAGGAGAGTGCCAGTAGCACTATATAAACCACCCAGAGAGAAGAGTGCCAGTAGCACTATATAAACCACCCAGAGAGGAGAGTGCCAGTAGCACTATATAAACCACCCAGAGAGAAGAGTGCCAGTAGCACTATATAAACCACCCAGAGAGGAGAGTGCCAGTAGCACTATATAAACCACCCAGAGAGAAGAGTGCCAGTAGCACTATATAAACCACCCAGAGAGAAGAGTGCCAGTAGCACTATATAAACCACCCAGAGAGGAGCTTGGTGGTCTAGAGAAAAGGAGGATGATAAAAGCGTTTGAAAAAAGCCCAGATTGGATTAGCAGCCTGATCGTAGTGAAGAAACCGTCTGGAAAACTATGAGTGTGTATTGATCTATTTCACCACGTTCTCTACTCCCATGGGACGCTACATGTGGCTGCGCATGCCAATGGGAATCAGTCCAGCCCCAGAGATCTTTCAGAGAAAGTTGAACCAGGCAATGGAAGGTCTTCCAGGAGTCAAAATCATTGCAGATGACATCCTGATTGTGGGAGAAGGAGACTACGATGAAGCAGCGACTCTGAACCATGATAAGAACCTCAGAATGCTCCTGGACAGATGCAGGAAGCAGTGACTCTGGACCATGACAAGAACCTGAGAATGCTACTGGACAGATGCAGGAAGCAGTGACTCTGGACCATGACAAGAACCTGAGAATGCTCCTGGACAGATGCAGGAAGCAGTGACTCTGGACCATGACAAGAACCTGAGAATGCTCCTGGACAGATGCAGGAATCTCAATATCAAGCTGAATCCGGAGAAGCTGCAGCTCAGGCTGAAGGAAGTGCCCTACATTGGCCATCTGCTAACATCAGAGGGGTTGAAAGTGGACCCAGGAAAAGTGACAGCCACTGCGACAGATGCCTAGGTCTACAGATGTGCAGGGGGTGCAGCGCTTCCTGAGCATGGTAAACTACCTAGCCAAGTACTGCAGCCACACCACGGAGCTCTGCGAGCCACTGCGACAGATAACACACAAGGACTCACTGTGGGAGTGGTCAGAGAGACATGAGCTGGCTTTCAATAAAATCAGGGATACCATTGCACAGACCCCTGCGCTGAAATACTACAACCCAACAGAGCAGCTTCTACTACAATGTGATGCTTCAGAGAGTGGGTTAGGAGCAGCCTTGATGCAGGGAGGACGACCAATAGCATACGCTAGCAGAGCCCTGACAGAGACTGAAAAAGGGTATGCACAGAGAAGGAGCTGCTTGCAGTGGTGTTTGGCATGGAGAGGTTACACCAATTCACATATGGACGAACTGTGGAAGTGCAGTCAGATCACAAGCCTCTAGAGAGCATCATGACAAAGCCTCTCCTCAGCGCACCAAAAAGACTACAACGCATGCTCATGAGACTCCAAAACTATGAGGTTCCTTTTCACGCTATGGGATACCCGACATCCTTTACTCAGACAATGGCCCTCAGTACTCTTCAGACGAGTTCCGAAGTTTCACCAAGGCTTGGGACTTTACACACAAAACATTGTCTCCAGGATACCCGCAAAGTAATGGGAAAGTGGAATCGGCAGTGAAAACAGCCAAAAGACTAATGGCAAAAGCAAAGAGAGCAGGTGCTGACCCATACCTGGCCATGCTGGATCACAGAAATACCCTGTCACAAGGAACAGACAGCAGCCCTGCAATGGCGCTCATAAGAAGACGTACAAAGACACTACTGATCATGAGTGAAAATCTGCTGGGACCGGTGATGGCAAACTGTCAGCAGGAGAAGTTCAAAGAAAGACAGCAGAGACAGGCAAAGTACTACGACACCTCTGCTAAGGATCTCACAGAGCTGCAACGAGATGACAGGGTGAGAGTTCAGCTACTCACAGGACAGAAACAGTGGTGGCAGAGGGCCACAGTAGAGTAAAGGTCCTACGCGGTGAAGACAGAACAGAGACAAGTCTTCAGGAGGAACAGGAGACACCTGAGGAAGAGCAGAGAAATAGAGGAGGATTTCCCCACTGTTGAGGAGCCTGGCACAGAGCCAGTAAACAGAGCACCAGCTGATGCCCAGCAGGGTGCTGAACACAACCTAGAGGTGGATGCTGCACCTCAACAAGAAGATCCAAACATCTCAGGTCAGGCACCTCCAGATGTAATCACCACTCCCCACACAAGGTCTGGTAGGGCCATCCAAAGACCTATACACCTGAAAGACTTTGTGTGAATTAAAAATTAATAAATAATAATGTAATGGACAGTCCGAGACATTAAACAAACATTCAGTTCACATTCAAGTGTATTGCAGACATGGACTACAAGCCAAAGTTGGGTGGAGTCTGCCTTTGTTGTAAAAAATAAAATTAAAATAAAGAGAACATGTAGCAATATTGATTTTACTCATATTGATGTTGCACAGGAAACAGAAACCAAGTGTTACTTACCGTCTGCATGTACTGGATGTGCTGGTTGACAACATGCATAGTAAAGTTTGCTTAACTAAATATCTTTGTCTGTCGTGACTACAACACAAAGCATATTGAAACACTGAACAGCTTCTAACCCCAAGCTAAACAAGACTGCTAAATAGCTAATCAAATGGCTACCCGGACAACCTGCATTGACGCTTTTCTTGCACTGGCTATGCACATACACTGGACTCTACCCACACCCTCACACATACTTACACTGACACCCCAACACAGACGCACTACATACGCCCACGCCCACACACACACAACACTCGCACATATGCATTCTGCTGCCACTCACACTTTCACACTCACCACATAAGCTGCTGCTACTGTCTTATCTATCCTGTTGCCTAGTAACTTTACCCCTACCTTTATGTACATAGCTACTTCAATTACCTGCACATCGACTCGGTACTGGTACCCCCTGTATATAGCCATGTTCTTTTTTTACTCGTTATTGTTATTCATTATTCGCTGTGTATTCATTCCTCATGTCACTATTTCTATGTTTTATTTAATTGTTTTATCTGTAACTCTGCATTGTTGGAAAAGGACACGTAAGTAAGCATTTCACTAGTGTTAGTCTACACATGTTGTTTACGAAGCATCTGACAAATAAAATGGGACTTGACCTGTGTTGCTGGCATTCATTTGGTAGATCTATCGGAGCTTTGATCTAGTGTTCAAAAAGAGCCCTAAATTCAATTTGTCAATCAACTAATACCCTTTTTGATACATGTGCAAGGGTATGGTCCACAAGTTGAGGTATTATACAATTAAGGGTACTGGAATAGAACAGTATCTATTGTCTATTCGGCGGCAGGTAGCCTGGCGGGTAGGATGGTTGGGCCAGTAACCGGAAGGTTGCTGAAACGAATCCCTGAGAAGACAAGGTAAATATCTGTCGTTCTGCCCTTGAGCAAGGCAGTTAACCCCTAACAACAACTGCTCATCAGGCGCAGATGACGTGGATGTCAATTAAGGCAGCCCCCCGCACCTCTGATTCAGAGGAGTTGGGTTAAATGCAGTAGACACATTTCGGTTGAAAGCAGTCAGTTGTGTGACAGACCAGGTATCAACTATTGCTGTGTTATGACATCCAGGAATGACCAGCAGAGGGAGCCATGGTGCTTATTTAGGCCTCTTCCAGTGAGGGTAGCTCATCTCTCAGACAGCAGTTCGCATCATGGCAAATCCTATATGCATGTTCATAAATCATACATTACACATCTATACGCACGTTATAAACATGACATGTACACCTGGTTAACGCTCTCTTTACTGTGATCTTCATACATGGCCATGGTTGACACCTGTGCTCCAGGCACGGACTAATCAATCAGAAGTCCATTAATCAATGAAACCTCTGAAGCCTGCAGTTATGCAGAATAGGAGAGATTGTGCAACCACACTGAACAAAAATATAAACGCAACATGTAAAGTGATGGTCCCATGTTTCATGAGCTGAAATAAAAGTTCCCAGAAATGTTCCATACACAAATGTATTTACATCCCTGTTAGTGAGCATTTCTCCTTTGCAAAGACAATCCATCCACCTGACAGGTGTGGCATATCAAGAAGCTGATTAAACAGCATGATCATTACACAGGTGCACCTTGTGCTGGGGACAATAAAAGGCCACTATATGCAGTTTTGTCACACAACACAATGCCACAGATGTCTCAAATTTTCAGGGAGCGTGCAATTGGCATGCTGACTGCAGCAATGTCCACCAGAGCTGTTGCCAGATAATTGAATGTTAATTTCTCTACCATAAGCCACCTCCAATGTCGTTTTAGAGAATTTCTCAGTACGTCCAACCGGCTTCACAACCACAGATCACGTGTATGATGTCATGTGATTTGATTTGATTTATTAGGATCCCTATTAGCTGACGCCAATGGCAACAGCTAGTCTAACTGGGGTCCGACACATAACGAAAAAGATATTACAGACAAAATACTTTACAATTTGCATACAGTGGCTTGCGAAAGCATTCACCCCCCTTGGCATTTTTCCTATTTTGTTGCCTTCCAACCTGGAATTTAAATGGATTTTTGGGGGGGGTTGTATAATTTGATTTCCACAACATGCCTACCCCCCCAAAGTCAATACTTTGTAGAGCCACCTTTTTTAAACCACTCGAGTGTTGCTTTAGCAATATGCTTAGGGTCATTGTCCTGCTGGAAGGTGAACCTCCGTCCCAGTCTCAAATCTCTGGAAGACTGAAACAAGTTTCCCTCAAGAATTTCCCAGTATTTAGCGCCATCCATCATTCCTTCAATTCTGACCAGTCGGGGTGATGAGAGGTGTTGGGTTTGCGCCAGACATAGCGTTTTCCTTGATGGCCAAAAAGCTCAATTTTAGTCTCATCTGACCAGAGTACCTTCTTCCATATGTTTGGGGAGTCTCCCACATGGCTTTTGGCGAACACCAAACGTGTTTGCTTATTTTTTTCTTTAAGCAATGGCTTTTTCTGGCCACTCTTCCGTAAAGCCCAGCACTGTGGAGTGTACGGCTTAAAGTGGTCCTATGGACAGATACTCCAATCTCCGCTGTGGAGCTTTACAACTCCTTCAGGGTTATCTTTGGTCTCTTTGTTGCCTCTCTGATTAATGCCTTCCTTACCTGATCTGTGAGTTTTGGTGGGCGGCCCTCTCTTGGCAGGTTTGTTGTGGTGCCATATTCTTTCAATATTTTAATAATGGATTTAATGGTGCTCCGTGGGATGTTCAAAGTTTCAGATATTTTTTTATAACCCACCCCTGATCTGTACTTCTCCACAACTTTGTCCCTGACCTGTTTGGAGAGCGCCTTGGTCTTCATGGTGCCGCTTGCTTGGTGGTGCCCCTTGCTTAGTGGTGTTGCAGACTCTGGGGCCTTTCAGAACAGGTGTATATATACTGAGATCATGTGACAGATCATGTGACACTTAGATTGCACACAGGTGGACTTTATTTACCTAAATATGTGACTTCTGAAGGTAATTGGTTTCACCAGATCTTATTTAGGGGCTTCATAGCAAAGGGGGTGAATACATTTGCACGCACCACTTTTCCGTTATTTATTTTTTTGAATTTTTTGAAACAAATATTATTATTTTTTCACTTCACCAATTTGGACTATATTGTGCATGTCCATTACATGAAATCCAAATAAAAACAAACATTAACATGTAGTGTGTGTTTGTGTGTGTGTGTATCTATCAGTTACACATACAGTTGAAGTCGGAAGTTTACATACACCTTAGCCAAATACATTTAAACTCAGTTTTTCACAATTCCTGACATTTAATCCTAGTAAAAATTCCCTGTCTTAGGTCAGTTAGGATCACCACTTTATTTTAAGAATGTGTAATGTCAGAATAATAATAGCTTTTATTTATTTAATCACATTCCTAGTGGGTCAGACGTTTACATACACTCAATTAGAATTTGGCAGCATTGCCTTTAAATTGTTTAACTTGGGTCAAACGTGTCGGGTAGCCTTCCACAAGCTTCCCGCAATAAGTTGGGTGAATTTTGGCCCATTCCTCCTGACAGAGCTGGTGTAACTGAGTCAGGTTTGTAGGCCTCCTTGCTCGCACATGCTTTTTCAGTTCTGCCCACACACTTTCTATAGGATTGAGGTCAGGGCTTTGTGATGGCCACTCCAATACCTTGACTTTGTTGTCCTTAAGCCATTTTGCCACAACTTTGGAAGTATGCTTGGGGTCATTGTCCATTTGGAAGACCCATTTGCGACCAAGCTTTAACTTCCTGACTGATGTCTTGAGATGTTGCTTAAATATATCCACATAATTTTCCTTCCTCATGATGCCATCTATTTTGTGAAATGCACCAGTCCCTCCTGCAGCAAAGCACCCCCACAGCATGATGCTGCCACCCCCATGCTTCACGGTTGGGATGGTGTTCTTCAGCTTGCAAGCTCCCCCTTTTTCCTCCAAACATAACGATGGTCATTATGGCCAAACTTTTCTATTTGTGTTTCATCAGACTAGAGAACATTTCTCCAAAAAGTATGATCTTTATCCCCATGTGCAGTTGCAAACCGTAGTCTGGCTTTTTTATGGCGGTTTTGGAGCAGTGGCTTCTTCCTTGCTGAGCGGCCTTTCAGGTTATGTTGATATAGGACTTGTTTTACTGTGGATATAGATACTTTTGTACCTATTTCCTCCAGCCTCTTCACAAGGTCCTTTGCTGTTGTTCTGGGATTTGATTTGCACTTTTCGCAAAAAAAGTATGTTCATCTCTAGGAGAAAGAACGCGTTTCCTTCCTGAGCTGTATGAAGGCTGCGTGGTCCCATGTTGTTTATACTTACTATTGTTTGTACAGATGAACGTGGTACCTTCAGGCATTTGGAAATTGCTCCCAAGGATGAACAAGACTTGTGGAGGTCTACAATTTTTCTTCTGAGGTCTTGGCTGATTTCTTTTGATTTTCCCATGATGTCAAGCAAAGAGGCACTGAGTTTGAAGGTAGGCCTTGAAATACATCCACAGGTACACCTCCAATTGACTCAAATTATGTAAATTAGCCTATCAGAAGCTTCTAAAGCCATGACATCATTTTCTGGAATTTTCCAAGCTGTTTAAAGGCACAGTCAACTTAGTGTATGTAAACTTCTGACCCACTGGAATTGTGATACAGTGAATTATAAGTGAAATAATCTGTCTGTAAACAATTGTTGGAAAAATTACTTGTGTCATGCACAAAGTAGATGTCCTAACCGACTTGCCAAAACTATAGTTTGTTAGCAAGAAATTTGTGGAGTGGTTAAAAAACAAGTTTTAATGACTCCAACCTAAGTGTATGTAACCTTCCGACTTCAACTGTACATATCTGTATTCCCAGTCGTTAAATCCATAGATTAGGGCCTAATTAATTAATTTCAATTGACTGATTTCCTTATATGAACTGTAACTCAGTAAAATCTTTGAAAATGTTGCATGTTGCGTTTATATTTTAGTTCAATATATATAATTTAACCACTGATTTTATTTAACATATTGCATGGATATGCATTGCTTAATCATATACAGTGGGGAAAAAAAGTATTTAGTCAGCCACCAATTGTGCAAGTTCTCCCACTTAAAAAGATGAGAGAGGCCTGTAATTTTCATCATAGGTACACGTCAACTATGACAGACAAAATGAGAAAAAAAATCCAGAAAATCACATTGTAGGATTTTTAATGAATTTATTTGCAAATTATGGTGGAAAATAAGTATTTGGTCAATAACAAAAGTTTCTCAATACTTTGTTATATACCCTTTGTTGGCAATGACACAGGTCAAACGTTTTCTGTAAGTCTTCACAAGGTTTTCACACACTGTTGCTGGTATTTTGGCCCATTCCTCCATGCAGATCTCCTCAAGAGCAGTGATGTTTTGGGGCTGTCGCTGGACAACACGGACTTTCAACTCCCTCCAAAGATTTTCTATGGGGTTGAGATCTGGAGACTGGCTAGGCCACTCCAGGACCTTGAAATGCTTCTTACGAAGCCACTCCTTCGTTGCCCGGGCGGTGTGTTTGGGATCATTGTCATGCTGAAAGACCCAGCCATGTTTCATCTTCAATGCCCTTGCTGATGGAAGGAGGTTTTCACTCAAAATCTCACGATACATGGCCCCATTCATTCTTTCCTTTACACGGATCAGTCGTCCTGGTCCCTTTGCAGAAAAACAGCCCCAAAGCATGATGTTTCCACCCCCATGCTTCACAGTAGGTATGGTGTTCTTTGGATGCAACTCAGCATTCTTTGTCCTCCAAACACAACGAGTTGAGTTTTTACCAAAAAGTTCTATTTTGGTTTCATCTGACCATATGACATTCTCCCAATCCTCTTCTGGATCATCCAAATGCACTCTAGCAAACTTCAGACGGGCCTGGACATGTACTGGGGACACGTCTGGCACTGCAGGATTTGAGTCCCTGGCGGCGTAGTGTGTTACTGATGGTAGGCTTTGTTACTTTGGTCCCAGCTCTCTGCAGGTCATTCACTAGGTCCCCCCGTGTGGTTCTGGGATTTTTGCTCACCGTTCTTGTGATCATTTTGACCCCACGGGGTGAGATCTTGCGTGGAGCCCCAGATCGAGGGAGATTATCAGTGGTCTTGTATGTCTTCCATTTCCTAATAATTGCTCCCACAGTTGATTTCTTCAAACCAAGCTGCTTACCTATTGCAGATTCAGTCTTCCCAGCCTGGTGCAGGTCTACAATTTTGTTTCTGGTGTCCTTTGACAGCTCTTTGGTCTTGGCCATAGTGGAGTTTGGAGTGTGACTGTTTGAGGTTGTGGACAGGTGTCTTTTATACTGATAACAAGTTCAAACAGGTGCCATTAATACAGGTAACGAGTGGAGGACAGAGGAGCCTCTTAAAGAAGAAGTTACAGGTCTGTGAGAGCCAGAAATCTTGCTTGTTTGTAGGTGACCAAATACTTATTTTCCACCATAATTTGCAAATAAATTCATTAAAAATCCTACAATGTGATTTTCCGGATTTTTTTCTCTCTCAATTTGTCTGTCATAGTTGACGTGTACCTATGATGAAAATTACAGGCCTCTCTCATCTTTTTAAGTGGGAGAACTTGCACAATTGGTGGCTGACTAAATACTTTTTTTCCCCACTGTATTTCCATAAATGTTCCCATGGTTAGATGGTCACATATCTAAGATAAATAGAACATGGTACAGTCATATTGGAGTGTGCTTTAAATGGTGAGGATTTCTGGTTAAATAAATATGTTCTGTCACTAAGTACTTCCGTCACTAAGTACACCCACCATCTAGTTGTTCTTCTGCAGTGACTCACCTCTCGGTCTCTGGGGTCTAGGTCCACTCGGTCTCTGGGGTCTAGGTCCACCCGGTCTCTGGGGTCTAGGTCCACTCGGTCTCTGGGGTCTAGGTCCACTCGGTCTCTGGGGTCTAGGTCCACTCGGTCTCTGGGTACAGGACACTCAGAGAAAAGGATATGTCATAGTGTGGGTGTGTATTGTGTTTGTGATGGACAGTAGCCTTTTGTTAAAGTGCAGGCTGTGATGATGCAGGCAGGGAATAAGCGACATAAACGGTCACACATTTATTTAATTTTTTAAGAACTCAGTCTGGGTCTCAACTTACTGTTGACAGTTAGAATAGTAGAATACACAAGGTGCAATTTCAAAATTTGGTTGTGCATCAGCAGTTTTTCTCTTGTTATGTCCAGACACTGACAGTCACTCAATTAGCCCATGTCAGCTAACATTTTAGATTGGTACATTAGTCTAGCCAGCTATCTAAACTTATCTAATCATGGTTTAATTATCGACCGGCTATGAAAGGCAATTGCGTAGGGGCCCTGACCTCTAGGGGGACCCCATTGATTGTGTTTGTCACTCTCAATCAGATATCATATTAACATGGCAAAATGTGTAGAATTGCAGGAAATTCGCTTTAAAACTGCTAAAGATTATCTCCACTTTTTGGCAAGATATGTAGAATTGCAGGAAATTGGCTGTAAAACTGCAAATGTTTCTTTCCCCAACATGGCAAAATGTGTAGATTTACATCAAACTTGCTTTATAACTGCAACATTTTCTCTTCGCAGTCAAGATGGGGACTACTAAAATGTTTTACCCTCGAGGTGGGGGGCCCCCAAACCAAATCTCACCCCAAAAATCTAGGGCCGGCCCTGTATGAGGTTAATTTAGAAACCTCAAAGTAAGCCCTTTTTTTTATAGTGTTTTCATTGTAGGCTACCATGGACATCTCATTGTAGCAACATTGTAGAACTTCTGTAAAATAAAAGTAACTAGTTAATGATCGACCACTAAAGTGAAATGTAAGCTGAGTTATATCACCTATTGTAGTCTGATCAGTACTTTAGTGACAATTTACACTTTTCAATTTGTTATTTCACCACTGACTGTTGTTTTGGACCATCTCCAGTTATAGCTAGCAGATTGTAACGGGCTAATATGATGCTCCATTAGCCGTTACAGGATAGGTCCTGTTGGACATAGCACAGATAATTTTTTACCAACCTTAACTTGTTGATATCTTCGTTCTCGATTCAGCCAAACATTAATATTCTAAAATGTCTGTATCCAGTTGCTTCTCTATGATTCTAAATGTTTTGCTCCATTAAGTAATCCAACAATGTGTATTTTTTTTAACCTTTGTTTAACTAGGCAAGTCAGTTAAGAACAAATTCTTATTTACAATGACGGCCTACACCGGCCAAACCCGGACGACGCTGGGCCAATTGTGCGCCGCCCTATGGGACTCCCAATCACGGCCGGTTGTGATACAGCCTGGAAGGATAGATGCATTGCCTTAGCATGCTGCGCCACTCGGGAGCCCATCTTGTCACCATCTTGTCTATTTCAAATCTTCTATCATTGATCGAGACGGGTGAGTGTCATCATGACATGCGGCACTTTGGGGTGCCGCAATCAATGAGAGAAGATTTGAAATAGACAAGATGCACATTGTTTGATTACTTCATGGAGAAAAACATGTATTTATTTTAATAACGGAGCATTTTCTAAATTGAAATGAACGACCTGCAACTGGACTTGGACATTTTAGAAGATAGCCTGCATGTTTGGCTGGCCAAGTTAAGTTTGGTCAAAAACTCTCTGCTACGCCAAACAGTACCTATCCTGTAACAGCTAATGGAGCATCACCTTAGCCTGTTACACTCTGCTAGTTACTCCAGTTGTTACCAAACTGGCACGCATGACGCAACATGGGATTCCACGTACAGAGGCTGACTATTTTATGTCAGTCTTGGTGTTTTGGATCAATGACATCAAATTGATGTCTTACCGTAATGTTTTCCATGGAAACCCTGAGCTTGCAGCCAATGATGGAGAGGCATGGGAGATGCAGGGGAGGAGTCTGAATTCAGGTCACGCTTTGAGCTCGAGGATTCGACACCAGTACTTGGCCAAGAAGAAGTAAACCGAGGAATAATCGTAGTGCAGTGTGTCACATCGTCTGCCTGACGTTCACTGAGGAATAGTAGATGCTAAAATAATTAAATGTGTCGGACTTGTCCACAAATAGGAGTAAAGATATATTCAGAAAAGGATATTGCATTATTTTGGAGGGCACAGGTTGGTTTTCTATTACTTTTTAAAAATACATGTTTAACGGAAAAATAAATGTCATAACCAACAATACTCATGTATTTCAGAAGAACGGAATAGCATACTCTGAGTGGTCCTTATGTTAGGTCCTGATCTGGCTATGCCAAATGGCTGTGGGCTACACTAGTTCATTTAGCAAACAAGATTTGCTTAGAATTCCATGGCATTATTTTATATTGTTTTATAGTATGAAGAATACAATTGAACAAAGCTGAATAAAATAGAAAGGATATTTTCTCTTAACAATTTGAGGCAGCGCGCACATGCGGCTATTCTGTGTTGAACTGTTAACAAAGAAATAGGTACTCCTATATGCTTAATTTAGAGTTATTCATGTAACTTTAGTTGTTCTACAAACGTTGGGCTATATGTTTTGATTTTTAATACATTGTAAGGCTGCATGATGCGACTCTAATGAAGATTTATAAAAAACTCGCTTGAAAGGCATGAGCTCTGCTTTGTTTTTTTTGCGCAGGCTGTACACACTTCATCAGTCTCTCATTCACAATTTGAAAAGCACTTGATAATGCCTCGAATTTCGCAGCGGCATTCCCTTTGTGTGCCTATAATGCACCCTAAAAAAATCCATGCCTTTTGTGTCCATTGTGCCCTTGGCCCGGAGTGCTGCGTTGTGCCCTTCTCCCTGAGTGCTGTGCGCTCCGAAGCACCTCTCACTCACATGGCTCTCCATCACATGATCAGTCTTTCTCACAGGCTACAAGTGAAGACAGACACATCGGGGACGCAACTGCACGCATCCTTATCCAATTCCGAGGTGCATATTGAAGATATTGGAAGAACTGACCACATTTACTTTCCGTCAGCCAACAAGATGAGTAGGTCTAACGAACAGCAAAAGCACTAGCCTTTGTCAATCTACTATCCCCCATAGTACAAAAGTTGACCTATTCTACTCTGTGCAAGAAATAAATATCCCAAATATAGTCTGGGACAGTTGTGGGGTGCAATAGATCCCACATTAATACAACCACTAGCATCAAAAAAACGATCAGAACGTTTAGCTTAAAATGTTGATAAACTATTCGGCTATTTCTTCACATTATAAGCGCAGCAATGTGCACATGGCTTAGGCTATAAGCACGAATGTTCCATTAGCGGGAAAAGACCATTATCAAAAGTGACCGCAAAATGCGATTATGCATGTGATGCTTTTATTATGAAGGTGCATTATTTTCCCCAAACTTGAAACTCACGCGCTGCTTATGTATGCCAGTTAGGCTCTACACCTCTTGTAAAGCAGATTGTGCTTAATTTTAAGAAATTATTTGGCCACTTTAGTTGTGATACGAACCTTATTAAAACATATAGGCCTATGGGCTAGGCTACATGAGGTGTGCGACTATGATTAGAAAAAGTCACAAAAAAAGGCATTGTTTCTTGCCTTATGCTGGGCATCATTCACAAGTGATAATATATAATTCACAAGTGATAGGCAAATATTGTCACCCTTCAGACTATTCTTGATTTAATCTTGTTTTTACATATACTAATAATAAATTTGTTTTGATTTAGAATGGACCGTTATCATGCACCTGTCTCGAAACAGGGGCAGCGGGAAAAAATACATGTCATCTATGCACTTAAATAGCGAATGGAGGACGCTTTTCCCGTGGTTCATTTTCATGCCAGCCAGGTAGGCTATACTCCTGTTGTAAAGAGAAGCAATGTGCTTAATATTAGGAAAGTTGAGAAATAAATATAGTAGGACTAGCCTATAGAAAGCTGATGGGATCCTCCTCTTTTTAATAGAGGCCATCACTCTGTTTTTTCTCGTGCAATTGCATAGCCTATAGAAATGTTGCGCAACATGAGCTCATGGGCTGTCATGAAGTGTTTGATTAGATTTTCGATTACATTTCCATTGATGTCAGAGTGATTAGAGGGACAATAGAGTGCTGAGTACCAGGCAGTTAGCAAGTTTGGTAGGCTGCTAATGACCATCAGCAGCATCAGAGCTTGGAGAAGCCTAATTACCGTGACTAAACGGTCACATGTAATTTTACTGCCTTCATGACTCGTGACCGCCGGTGTGGCGGTAATACGGTCACTGCAACAGCCCTATTGCTGCATCTTCTCTACTGTCTCTAGCTGTCCGTCTGTCTGTCTGTGCTTCTCCTTGTTGACCTCTGTGTGTCACTGTTTGTCTTTGCGTCTCCTTGTGCTCCTCTGTTGTCACTCTGTCTGTCACTCCTAAGCAATAAAGCAAGATGCATGCCAGCAAAGCCACAACACAACACTAAACAATACAATAATTGCACTATAACGGTGACAAACTGTGCTGTTAGGGCCTAATTAAAGCTGTCCCAACAGCAGAGTCCCAACAGCAGAGTCCCAACACCTTACCACTGCTACACATCTGGCTAACCAGCGGAGCCTTGTCTGGCACCGAAACAGTTCATTCAGCCTCATTTACCGCCTTTGTTAAAAAGCTGATATGGCTGACTTGCTTAAACAAATGTACAAACTAATTTTGATTAAGACAATAATGAGCGAGCTAGGACAGACGTAGTCAATATAACTATTTGTTCAGCACTTTTGAAATGTACAGCGACAGAATTGAGAACATGGGCCGTTCTTATAGTGTTCTCCCTGTACACCAAGTCAGAACCGTAGGATAAATGAAGGGGGCATATAAGCAGACAATGAAAGCTCTTACAATATTATATGATTACATTTCTCTAAAACAGGCTATAGGCTACATGTGCACCACCAAGTCAGAATAGTAGGCTAAGTTATGTGGTTGGAAAGGGACCAAATTATTAGGGTGAGGCACATGGGCTACTAACAGCTTACTACACAACATACACTTAGTATTACTTTCTTAGCTACAGTATACATATTTCCCTGGCATATTACATCATTTATGCAGCAGCATACAATACATTTTTGGACTCACCTTGTTGTGCTGTGCTCACTTGAACAGGAAGGTGGCATTTGTCATCAAACGTTGTCATCAAAGTCTGGCATTCTCTGGATTTATGGTGCTTTTAAGACAACTGGGAACTCTGAAAAAAACAAGGTAGAATCATGACGTCAGTGATCTTTAGGTTGGAGCTCTAGAAAGAGGCCCGAGTTCCCGACTTGGAATTCCGAGTTGGATGACCGTTCAAAAAGTTTTTTTCCCAGTCGGAGCTCATTTCTTTCAGAGTTCCCAGTTGTCTTGAACTCACTGAAGTCTGAGATTTCCCAGTTGTATTGTGTTTTGGAAGGTGTTTTATGTTTCTCTGTTTTGTAATGTTTCAAAGGTCTATTGTTATACCGGCATCTACGTATGCTCTAATGTCTAGCTGGTTAATGTATGTAATGTAAGGTTGGGGTAATTAAACTGAATGTCAGACCAGAATTCTCTTCATGCAGCTAGCTATGTCATATTTCACATTCAAATGAAGTCTCGGAAATGTGTGTGAGAGTGCGTGGGTGATGTATATGTGTGTTAGTGTGTATGTAACAGGATAGATCTTGTCTCACCTTTAGGACCTCTCTTTAGAAATGGTTGAACTGGATCGAACCCGGTCTGAGACTTAGTCTGGTTGGAAAGGGCAGGGAATGGTAATAAAATAAACATTGAATAAGCAAACAGTATATCATCTTTTCCTAGCCTGGAAAGACCAGGCCCCTTAGACTCTTCAATGGCCTTCAAGGGTAGACTGAGGCTTCGACTGTGTATGTATTGAGTTTTTCTGATCAGGGCCATTTTAATTCCTTGCTGACTGATTCTCCTGATGACACCTCTAGTTTTCCTGATCAGGGCCATTTTAATGCCTTTCTGACTGATTCTCCTGATGACAGCTCTGGTTTTCCTGATCAGGACCATTTTAATACCTTTCTGGCTGATTCTCCAGAGGACCGAAGAGGAGGGTGGCTCCCCCTGTGGATCAATGTCCCAACTGCACTACATGGCCGGCTTCGGGGGAGAGGGCAGGGCCGAACTAGAACCTGAGCTGGGATTGGCTTCCGAGGGGAGTGACAGCAGCCACGATCAATCGACCTCTCCCGGCTCGCCCCACAACGACAGGAAGCGACCGCACACAGAGCTGCACGAGGACGTGGAGATGGGCGGCTCCGGGAGCGGGACCGAATCCCACTGTAACGAGTCTCACGGCAATGAGTCCCATGGCAACGAGTCCCATGGCAACGAGTCAGTGGGCAGCTCCAACGGCAGTTCTGCAAAAGACTCTGCCCTGATGGAGTCATCTGGGAGCAACAAGAAGTGAGTTCTTGCTGTCCCAGTGCATTATGGTTAATATAATGTATCCTAGGGCTGGAAATTGCTAGGGACCATACGATCCGATATTATCACGATTTGATGTTCCAAACATATTGCTCACCATGTCTGCTGCAGAGAGACGAGAGCATGAGAAAATGAGTTTTGATTAGACAGGGAAATAAAAGGGCTGAAAAGATGTTGGCTCACTATTTAAAAAGAAGATGGAGAACAAGCTATAAGATGAAAAATACCAGAGTTTTGGTGCCGGTACAGCCGACTAGTGCTAGCTAACTCTACCTATAGTATCGCTACCAAATATTGATATAATATCTTCCAAATATAATATTGCGATATGTAATTGTATCTATATATATATTTTTTTTCATCACTAGTGTCTCCCCACCACCTCCACGGGTGGAAATACCCTGATATATAATGGAAGTATGCTTTGTTAGGTAATTCGAGGTAGTGCAGTGAGGTGTTCTGCTGGTAATGGAGGGTCATTTTGCAGTGACTAAGTCATTGTTGTATTCCATTAGAGAGCACCAGACACAGAGAAGAGCAGGGGCCCCACCACTACTTCTCTCCAGGAACAGAGATGTCCATCATACGAAGGCTGTAGCTGTGTCCCCTGGCTGGTCATGGCGGTACCTGTGATCTCATAGGGGTCTTATGTGATTGGTTTGGGCTACAATATGTTATGCAACAGACAATTGTGCATATAGCTGTGTCCCCTGGCTGGTCATGGCAGTACCTCTTATCATAGGCACGTCTCACAGGGCTCTTATGTGATTGGTTCAAGCCACAATTTTTTCTACAATAGACAATTTTGCAGATACATTGTATCTTTTTGGTCAAGGATGTCATAATGATCTGTTCAGTACCGCTGGAGCAACTGATGTAACTGTGGTTTCTCCGTCTTGGCTTATTGGACTGAAGAGATGGAAGGTCAGCTGTTGTGTAATCGCCTCTCTCTGGCACCCGTATCCATGGCGATGATGATGACGCTATAACTTTATCACAGAACATCTGCAAGCTTGGCAGTGGAGTAAACAGAGGTGGTTTACCAGGTACCTCTCACTGAGCTAGTTGGGTAATTGATTCATCAAATGCAAAGATGGTCTGTCGACATGGTCTGACAGAACAGAAGGGGTTCAGGAAGGGACCACATAGCAGAGGAAGTTCCTTTACAATGGGAAGTTGACGCCCATCTCTGGGTGAACAGGAAGCGGAAATAATTAAGTTACCTCTGGTTTGTGCAGCCATTCCTATGGGGAAAATTGATGTGGAAAGAATAGGGTTTGGGATAAACGCAGAAAATAACGTCTGAGGTTAACATTTTACATTTACGTTTTAGTCATTTAGCAGACGCTCTTATCCAGAGAAAATAGGGTTAAGTGCCTTGCCGTAAATAAATAAATAAAGAAAATTGTGCCTGGTTTGCTTAATATAAGGAATGTTTAATTATTTGTACTTTTACTTTTACTTTTGATACTTCAGTATATTTTAGCAGCTACATTTACTTTTGATACTTAAGTATATTTAAAACCAAATACTTTTAGACTTTTACTCAAGTAGTATTTTACTGGGTGACTGGGTGTTTTTTTTGCCAATAGCACATTTTTACAATTACAGTACAATGAATGCAATGTTATGACCAGGTTCAGGATATTTTTAAATTGATTCTCAATCGTTGCCATGCACGCCTCCAACTCAATCATCAAGTTTGCAGACGACAAAACAGTAGTAGGCTTGATTACCAACAACGATGAGACAGCCTACAGGGAGGAGGTGAGGGCTCTCGGAGTGTGGTGTCAGAAAAATAACCTCTCACTCAACGTCAAAAAAACAAAGGAGATGATTGTGGACTTCAGGAAACAGCAGAGGGAGTACCCCCCTATCCACATCGACGGGACAGCAGTGGAGAATAGTCCCCTGTAGCTCAGTTGGTAGAGCATGGCGCTTGCAACGCCAGGGTTGTGGGTTCGTTTCCCACGGGGGGCCAGTATGAAAATTTATGCACTGACTAACTGTAAGTCGCTCTGGATAAGAGCGTCTGCTAAATGACTAAAATGTAAATGTAAAATGAGAACTTGGAAAGTTTTAAGTTCCTCGGCGTACATATCACTGACAAACTGAAATGGTCCACCCACACAGACAGTGTGGTGAAGAAGGAGCAACAGTACCTCTTCAACCTCAGGAGGCTGAAGAAATTTGGCCTGTCACCTAAAACCCTCACAAACTTTTACAGATGCACAATATGGAGAATCCTGTTGGGCTGTATCACCGCCTGGTACGGCAACTGCACAACCCACAACCGCAGGGCTCTCCAGAGGGTGGTGCGGTCTGCACAACGCATCACCGGGGGCAAACTACCTGCCCTCCAGGACACCTACAACACCCGATGTCACAGGAAGGCCAAATAGATAATCAAGGACAACTATCACCCGAGCCACTGCCTGTTCACCCCGCTATCATCCAGAAGGCGAGGACAGTACAGGTGCATCAAAGCTGGGACCGAGAGACTGAAAAACAGCTTCTATCTCAAGGCCATCAGACTGTTAAACAGCCATCACTAGCACAGAGAGGCTGCTGCCTACATACAGACTTGAAAATCACTGGCCACTTTAATAAATGGAACACTAGTCACTTTAATAATGCCACTTTAATGTTTACATATTTTGCATTACACATCTCATATGTATATACTGTATTCTATACTATCTATTGCATCTTAGACTATGCCACTCTGATAATGATAATGACATTGCTCATCCATATATTTATACAGTGGGGAAAAAAAGTATTTAGTCAGCCACCAATTGTGCAAGTTCTCCCACTTAAAAAAATTAGAGAGGCCTGTAATTTTCATCATAGGTACACGTCAACTATGACAGACAAATTGAGAAAAAAAAATCCAGAAAATCACATTGTAGGATTTTTAATGAATTTATTTGCAAATTATGGTGGAAAATAAGTATTTGGTCACCTACAAACAAGCAAGATTTCTGGCTCTCACAGACCTGTAACTTCTTCTTTAAGAGGCTCCTCTGTCCTCCACTCGTTACCTGTATTAATGGCACCTGTTTGAACTTGTTATCAGTAAAAAAGACACCTGTCCACAACCTCAAACAGTCACACTCCAAACTCCACTATGGCCAAGACCAAAGAGCTGTCAAAGGACACCAGAAACAAAATTGTAGACCTGCACCAGGCTGGGAAGACTGAATCTGCAATAGGTAAGCAGCTTGGTTTGAAGAAATCAACTGTGGGAGCAATTATTAGGAAATGGAAGACATACAAGACCACTGATAATCTCCCTCGATCTGGGGCTCCACGCAAGATCTCACCCCGTGGGGTCAAAATGATCACAAGAACGGTGAGCATAAATCCCAGAACCACACGGGGGGACCTAGTGAATGACCTGCAGAGAGCTGGGACCAAAGTAACAAAGCCTACCATCAGTAACACACTACGCCGCCAGGGACTCAAATCCTGCAGTACAAGACGTGTCCCCCTGCTTAAGCCAGTACATGTCCAGGCCCGTCTGAAGTTTGCTAGAGTGCATTTGGATGATCCAGGAGAGGATTGGGAGAATGTCATATGGTCAGATGAAACCAAAATAGAACTTTTTGGTAAAAACTCAACTCGTCGTGTTTGGAGGACAAAGAATGCTGAGTTGCATCCAAAGAACACCATACCTACTGTGAAGCATGGGGGTGGAAACATCATGCTTTGGGGCTGTTTTTCTGCAAAGGGACCAGGACGACTGATCCGTGTAAAGGAAAGAATGAATGGGGCCATGTATCGTGAGATTTTGAGTGAAAACCTCCTTCCATCAGCAAGGGCATTGAAGATGAATCGTGGCTGGGTCTTTCAGCATGACAATGATCCCAAACACACCGCCCGGGCAACGAAGGAGTGGCTTCGTAAGAAGCATTTCAAGGTCCTGGAGTGGCCTAGCCAGTCTCCAGATCTCAACCCCATAGAAAATCTTTGGAGGGAGTTGAAAGTCTGTGTTGCTCAGCGACAGCCCCAAAACATCACTGCTCTAGAGGAGATCTGCATGGAGGAATGGGTCAAAATACCAGCAACAGTGTGTGAAAACCTTGTGAAGACTTACAGAAAACGTTTGACCTGTGTCATTGCCAACAAAGGGTATATAACAAAGTATTGAGAAACTTTTGTTATTGACCAAATACTTATTTTCCACCATAATTTGCAAATAAATTCATAAAAAATCCTACAATGTGATTTTCTGGAATTTTTTTTCTCATTTTGTCTGTCATAGTTGACGTGTACCTATGATGAAAATTACAGGCCTCTCTCATCTTTTTAAGTGGGAGAACTTGCATAATTGGTGGCTGACTAAATACTTTTTTTCCCCACTGTATATCCTTATTCCATTCCTTTACTTAGATTTTTGTGTATTAGGTTTTTGTTGTAGAACTGTTAGATATTACTTGCTAGATATTGTTGCACTGTCGGAACTAGAAGCACAAGCATTTCGCTACACTCGCAATAACATCTGCTAACCATGTGTATGTGACCAATACATTTGATTTTATTTGATCTTTAATATGTTTTTGTTTTGTCCAATAGGATATTTTTGCCGTGGCTGTCTTTCTCATCACAGGGAAGATAGTGTACATCTCGGACCAGGCGGCAACCATCTTGCATTGCCAACGGGAGGGGTTCACCGACGCTAAGTTTGTAGAGTTCCTGACCCCTCAGGATGTCAGTGTGTTCTACAGCTTCACCACACCCTACCGCCTGCCCTCCTGGAGCATGTGTACTGGAACAGGTACCTATCACCCTTCTACTCACGCAGACGTACAGTTGAAGTCGGAAGTTTACATACACTTAGGTTGGAGTCATTAAAACTCGTTTTTCAACCACTCCACAAATTTCTTGTTAAACAACTATAGTTTTGGCAAGTCGCTTAGGACATCTACTTTGTGCATGACACAAGTAATTTTTCCAACAATTGTTTACAAACAGATTATTTCACTTATAATTCACTGTATCACAATTCCAGTGGGTCAGAAGTTTACATACACTACGTTGACTGTGCCTTTAAACAGCTTGGAACATTTCAGAAAATGATGTCTTGGCTTTAGAAGCTTTTGATAGGCTAATTGACATCATTTGAGTCAATTGGAGGTGTACCTGTGGATATATTTCAAGGCCTACCTTCAAACTCAGTGCCTCTTTGCTTGACATCATGGGAAAATCAAAAGAAATCAGCCAAGACCTCAGAAAGAAAATTGTAGACCTCCACAAGTCTGGTTCATCCTTGGGAGCAATTTCCAAACGCCTGAAGGTACCACGTTCATCTGTACAAACAATGGTACGCAAGTATAAACACCATGGAACCACGCAGCCGTCATACCACTCAGGAAGGAGATGCGTTCTGTCTCCTAGAGATGAACGTACTTTGGTGCAAAAAGTGCAAATCAATCCCAGAACAACAGCAAAGGACCCTGTGAAGATGCTGGAGGAAACAGGTACAAAAGTATCTATATCCACAGTAAAACAAGTCCTATATCGACATAACCTGAAAGGCCGCTCAGCAAGGAAGAAGCCACTGCTCCAAAACCGCCATAAAAAAGCAAGACTACGGTTTGCATACAGCACATGGGGACAGAAATCGTACTTTTTGGAGAAATGTCCTCTGGTCTGATGAAACAAAAATATAACTGTTTGGCGATAATGACCATTGTTATGTTTGGAGGAAAAAGGGGGTAGCTTTCAAGCCGAAGAACACCATCCCAACCGTGAAGCACGGGGGTGGCAACATCATGCTGTGGGGGTGCTTTGCTGCAGGAGGGACTGGTGCACTTCACAAAATAGATGGCATCATGAGGAAGGAAAATTATGTGGATATATTTAAGCAACATCTCAAGACATCAGTCAGGAAGTTAAATCTTGATCGCAAATGGGTCTTCCAAATGGACAATGACCCCAAGCATACTTCCAAAGTTGTGGCAAAATGGCTTAAGGACAACAAAGTCAAGGTATTGGGGTGGCCATCACAAAGCCCTGACCTCAATCCTATAGAAAATGTGTGGGCAGAACTGAAAAGGCGTGTGTGAGCAAGGAGGCCTACAAACCTGACTCATTTACACCAGCTCTGTCAGGAGGAATGGGCCAAACTTCACCCAACTTATTGTGGGAAGCTTGTGGAAGTCTACCCGAAACGTTTGACCCAAGTTAAACAATTCATGGCAATGCTACCAAATACTAATTGAGTGTATGTAAACTTCTGACCCACTGGGGATGTGATGAAAGAAAAAAAGCTGAAATAAATCATTCTCTCTGCTGTTATTCTGACATTTCACATTCTTAAAATAAAAATAAGTGGTGATCCTAACTGACCTAAGACAGGGAATTTTTACTAAGATTAAATGTCAGGAATTGTGAAAAACTGAGTTGAAATGTATTTGGCTAAGGTGTATGTAAACTTCCGACTTCAACTGTATCTCTTCCCTTCTACGCACTCAACGATACAAGCAGTTACTACAGTACACACGCATACGCATGAGGAATCACATCTACACTCATATCCTGTGGATATTGATGAGCAGCAGGTAGGCTGTTTGAAATACACTCAACTGGATTCATCTGGCTGATTGGATATATATTCATCCTCTCTCTCTCTCTCTCTCTCTCTCTCTCTCTCTCTCTCTCTCTCTCTCTCTCTCTCTCTCTCTCTCTCTCTCTCTCTCTCTCTCTCTCTCTCTCTCTCTCTCTCTCTCTCTCAGAATCGTCTTCCACAGAGTACATGCTGGAAAAATCCTTCTTCTGCCGCATCAGGTGAGTGAGATGTAGATAGAACTATGATCGATGGTTTCCTGCTCTAACAGTCTGACTCAGAGGAGGGGGGAGAGGGAGACAGACACGGGTGGGGGAATTAGAGTGGTATGGAGAGAGGAGGGATGTGAAGGGGGATGAGGGAGTCAGCTTTGGACTTTTATCACCACCTAGTGGTCAGGGACTCTACTAAGGTGCTCTGTGTGATGTAAAGAAGCAATTTAGTGTTGAACAGGGGGAGGTAGCGTTGGTGTGTGTGTATGTATGTATGTGTGTATATATATACAGTACCAGTCAAAAGTTTGGACACACCTACTCATTCCAGGGTTTTTCTTTATTTTTACTATTTTCTACATTGTAGAATAATAGTGAAACATCAAAACTATGAAATAACACATAAGGAATCATGTAGTAACCAAAAAAGTGTTCAACAAATCAAAATATATTTTATATTTGAGATTCTTCAAAGTAGCCACCCTTTGCCTTGATGACAGCTTTGCACACTCTTGGCATTCCCTCAACCAGCTTCATGAGGTAGTCACCTGGAATGCATTTCAATTAACAGGTGTGCCTTGTTAAAAGTTAATTTGTGGAATTTCTTTCCTTCTTAATGTATTGAGCCAATCAGTTGTGTTGTGACAAGGTAGGGTTGGTATACAGAAGATATACCTATTTGGTAAAAGACCAAGTCCATATTATGGCAAGAACAGCTCAAATAAGCAAAGAGAAATGACAGTCCATCATTACTTTAAGACATGAAGGTCAGTCAATGCGGAAACATTTCAATAACTTTTAAAGTTTCTTCAAGTACAGTCGCAAAAACCATCAAGCGCTATGATAAAACTGGCTCTCATGAGGACCGCCACAGGAAAGGAAGACCCAGAGTTACCTCTGCTGCAGAGGATAAGTTCATTAGAGTTACCAGCCTCAGAAATTGCAGCCCAAATAAATGCTTCACAGAGTTCAAGTAACAGACACATCTCAACATCAACTGTTCAGAGGAGACTGCGTGAATCAGGCCTTCATGGTCGAATTGCAGCAAAGAAACCACTACTAAAGGACACCAATAAGAAGAAGAGACTTGCTTGGGCCAAGAAACACGAGCAATGGACATTAGACCAGTGGAAATCTGTCCTTTGGTCTGATGAGTCCAAATTTGTGAGACGCAGAGTAGGTGAACGGATGATCTCTGCATGTGTGGTTCCCACCGTGAAGCATAGAGGAGGAAGTGTGATGGTGTGGTGGTGCTTTGCTGGTGACACTGTCAGTGATTTATTTTGATTTCAAGCCACACTTAGCATGGTTACCACAGCATTCTGCAGTGATACGCCATCCCATCTGGTTTGCGCTTAGTGGGACTATCATTTGTTTTTCAACAGGACAATGACCTAACACACCTTCAGGCTGTGTAAGGGCTATTTGACCAAGAAGGAGAGTGATGGACCAATTTGTAAGAGCGTCTGCTAAATAACTTAAATGTAATGTAAATGATGGAGTGCTGCATCAGATGACCTGGCCTCCACAATCACCCGACCTCAACCCAATTGAGATGGTTTGGGATGAGTCGGACCGCAGAGTGAAGGAAAAGCAGCCAACAAGTGCTCAGCATATGTGGGAACTCCTTCAAGACTGTTGGAAAAGCATTCCAGGTGAAGCTGGTTAAGAGAGGAACAGTCATAAACAGTCATTCACAACACCCCATCTGTTTGGGTGTGAGGCTGATGTGCATCTTTAACTTCTAGTGTCTCTGTTCTTGATCTCTGTAATAATGTGTACGGATGTTGTTTGTGATCATTTAACCGTAACATCTGGTGTCTCCATCAGGGCTGTTCCATTATTGGCGTACCACCCCCAGGACCTGATCGGAACCCTTGTTCTGCTGCACCTTCACCCCAGTGACCGGCCACTCATGCTGGCCACCCACCGCAAGAGTGAGACTCTCTTTGATTCAGACCGATCTGATTGATTGATTAGGATTACTTTCAAAACAGATACACTATATAACTAAAGTAAGTCTAGACTCAATGTGTGAATGACCGAGCAGCACATTTAAGAGGAGAAGGACTGGAGTCTATTTAAATAAGAGTTGAAAATAAATTGACCCAACCCTATTATGTAGCCAAAAACATACAGAGGTAGAAAGCATCCAATTACACACTCCTACACCCGCTCTCTCTCTCTTTCTGTCTGTCTATCTAACAGTTCTGCAGTACATGGGCCAGCCTTTTGACCACTCTATCCGGTTCTGTGCGCGGAACGGCGAGTATGTCACTATAGATACCAGCTGGTCCAGCTTCGTCAAACCCTGGAGCCGCAAGGTCTCCTTTGTCATCGGCAGGCACAAAGTCTGCATGTGAGTCACACACACACTCAAATGGTCGGTAGTGACACATAAAAAATATATCAGGCCAGTGAGGCATCACTGGAGTGTCAGTTATGCATCAGTGTTTATGAAATGTAATTAGACATTGTGTATCTGATGTTTCAGGGGTCCAGTAAATGAAGACGTGTTTGCAGTTCCTGCCGTCACAGAGGGGAATTTAATGGACTCTGACATCCAGGAGATCCCTGAGCAGATCCACAGGCTGCTGCTGCAGGTCAGCACACACAGACACACACACACACACACACACACACCTTACAATTCACATTATTTCTCACATGCCACTATCCTCTGTGTGTTTCTATAACAACACTTTTCCTCCTACAGCCGGTCCACAACATGGGCTCCAGTGGTTATGGTAGCCATGGCAGCAACGGTTCCCACGAGCAGCTGCTGAGTGTGGGGTTGCCTAGCGAGACCAATGGGAACGCCTTTGAGAACAGGAATGTGGTTGAGGAGCCAGGCAAATCCAAGCCGGTGAGTTGATGCCACTCTCTGCATTTCTTCCCTGGTTGTCTTCAGTATTCTAAATCATTATCTCATCATTTTCTTCGCTCGATCACTTGCTCTGTCTCTCTTCCCCACTCACGCCATCTCTCTATCTGCATGTATGTGTCTTACAGAGGACATTCCAGGAGATCTGTAAAGGGGTACATATGTTGAAGAGTCAGGACCAGCAGGTCTACTCTCCCTACCCCTCTCCCTCCAAACCTGAATCCATGAAAACCACAGACAGTAAATGGTGTGTGTTGGAAAATATTGACGTTTTTGATCTTGTGTGTGTATGTATATGCACATGCCTGTGAGAGTGTGTGTTTGCTAACAGACGTGTGTCTTCAGCAGGAGCTCAGCAGCTGAAGAGTCTTGTGGTGTTTCTGAAGGACTCAGCGGTGCCCCCTCTGCTGGTCAAGGACAGTACTGCTACTGCTGCTGCCAGTGTGGAGGAGGTCACCTGTAGCGACCAGACTGTCTACTCCTACCAGCAGATCAGCTGTCTGGACAGTGTCATCAGGTATCTGAAGAGCTGTATCACCCCCGTCACGGTGAAGAAGTACCAGTTCTCCAACACCACATCCTCTAACTCTGACGAGGACAAGAAGGACTCAGAGACCACTATGTAGGTCTCACAAGGTGTATATACAATATCTCCATCACACTCCCAAACATCCCATAGAAATAATCACTCTAAAGCTTGATGTGTGAGCATAACGAACAGCAGTGCCTTCTCCACCCTCTGTCCTCCAGATCCAGGACTGTCTATGAAGGCCCCTAAGAAGTCTCCCTCTGGCGCCGCCCCGGTGGTGGGAGGGCCCCTGGCCCTGCCCAGCAAGGTTGAGAGCGTGGTGTCAATCACCAGCCTGTGTAGCTACAGCAGCACCATCGTCCATGTAGGAGACAAGAAACCCCAGCCAGAATCTGGTGAGCATACACACACACACACGCACACACACTGTGTTATGGGGCGGCGCACAATTGGCCCAGCGTCGTCCAGGGTAGGGGAGGGAATGGCCGGCAGGGATGTAGAGCATGGCGTTTGCAACGCCAGGGTTGTGGGTTCGATTCCCACGGGGGGCCAGTATGAAAAATAAAAAGATAATGTAAGTCGCTCTGGATAAGAGCGTCTGCTAAATGACTAAAATGTAATGTAAATGTTAGGTTTCATTCTAATTGGCTGTTTCCTGTGATTGTTATCTCCAGAGATTGCTGAGAGTCCCGCCCCCCCCAGCGCTGCCAGTCAGTGTGGTATCTCTGCCCACCCAGGAGAAGGAGGCCTATAAGAAGCTGGGGCTGACCAAGCAGGTGTTGGCAGTGCACACACACAAGGAGAAGCAAGCCTTCCTTACCCGCTGTAAGGAACTCTGCAATGCCAGAACCTTCCAGAAAGACTGCTCCACCTACCTGCACAGACAGAGAGGTCTGACCAACACGCAGGGTAAGGAAAATGCATAGTTACATACACACAGAAATGTGGAAATGTGGCTTTGGAAACATCTGAGCTAGACGATAAGACCCATCTCATAGATGTTCTTGACTGACTGTGTTGTGTCTTCTCTCCTCAGAAGCCGCAGGTACCGGGGGCGTTGCTAAACAGAGCGCGGCCAGGCCCGAGGCCTCCCCCGCTGCAGCCAAGAAGGGCAGTGGTGCGTGTCGCCAGTCCGGGCCCGGCCCGTTCCTGCCCCTCGCACCAAGCCAGTGGTGCGTGTTCCTAGTCAGGTCCGGCCCGTGCCTACTCCTCGCACCAGACCAGTGGTGCGTTTGTCCAGTCCGGCATGGCCCGTGCCCATTCCACCGGTGCCTGGTCCGGCACCGGTCAGCTGCTCCACTCCGGAGCCAGAGCAGTCCGCTCCACCGGTGCCTGATCCAGCTCCGGTCAGCGGCTCCACTCCGGAGCCAGAGCAGTCCGCTCCACCGGTGCCTGATCCAGCTCCGGTCAGCGGCTCCACTCCGGAGCCAGAGCAGTCCGCTCCACCGGTGCCTGATCCAGCTCCGGTCAGCGGCTCCACTCCGGAGCCAGAGCAGTCCGCTCCACCGGTGCCCAGTCCAGCTCCGGTCAGCGGCTCCAGTCCAGACCATGACGTCAGCCCTTCTCCAGGTTCGGGGTCTCCCACACCAGGGTCCAGACAGGGCCTGGCGTATCGTGGGAGGAAGGAGAGGAGAAGCAGCGCACCGAGGTCCAGACCAGACCAGGGGTGCAACAGGGAGGCGGAGAGTATGAGGTCGTCACGCCCGGAGCCGGATCCGCCTCTGAGGCGGAATGCCCACCCGGCCCCTACCCTGTTAAGTGAAGGTTGTGCGGTCGGAGTCCGCACCTTTTGGGGGGGGTACTGTCACGCCCTGACTCAGGGGACTCGTATATGTTGAATCAGGGTGTGTATATCTTTGTTGTGTATATTCTATGTTGTCGATCTAGTATGTGTGGATCTATGTTGGCCGGTGTGGTTCCCAATCAGAGGCAGCTGTTGCTCATTGTCTCTGATTGGAGATCATACTTAGGCAGCCTATTGGCACTAGTGTGTTGTGGGATCTTGTTCCTGGTAAGTCCTTAGTTGTGTATTCTACCTTAGGACTTCACGTTTCGTTTCGTTTATTGTTTTGTCGTGTGTTTATTAAGTTGAATAAACATGTACGTATATCACGCTGCGCCTTGGTCTGTCCCGTCCTTCAACCAACGTGACAGTCCCTCTCTCTGATATCTGACTATAAGATTAAATGGACGGAGAGACCAACTCTATGCACCATTTTAGAGACCTCAATCTATTCTCATATTTTTGTGCAAATATATGTGGCGACACTCCCTGTGAACCACCTGTATGTAATGCACATAGATCTGTATAGGCTGTTACTGGGAGATATGAGCTGTTACGAATGTTCATAGCAAGTCTTACAATGCACTATACCACCTTTTGTGTAATGCGTTATGATTAAGCAATAAGTGCCTAGATACAGCCCTTAGCCGTGGTATATTGGCAATATACCACAAACCCCTGAGGTGCCTTATTGCTATTATAAACTGGTTACCAACGTAATTAGAGCAGTACAAATAATGTATTTGTCATACCCGTGGTATAAGGTCTGATATATCATGGCTTTCAGCCAATCAGCATTCAGGGCTCGAACCACCCAGTTTATAAATGCATTTAAAGCATTTGTGCATTTATGGAGCCTATAACTTAGTGTTATAGTAAGGCTTATGTTGAAAGAAGGCACTGTAAATGCATTCATACCATATTCACAGGTGGTTCACAGAAAGTGTTTATTTTTTATCTGTAAATCCATACACTGACTTGGTGCGAACACCTTACAAATTATTTGCATTGGAGTTCTTGACACAAACCGGTGCGCCTGGCACCTACTACCATACCACTTTAAAAGGTACTTTAATATTTTGTCTTGCCCGTTCACCCTCTGAATGGCACATATAAGCAATCCATGTCTCGAGGCTTAAAAATCCTTCTTTAACCTGTCTCCTCCCCTTCATCTACACTGATTGAAGTGGAATTAACAAATTACATCAATAAGTGATCATAGCTTTCACCTGGTCAATCTATGTCATTGAATGAGCAGGTGTTCTTTATGTTTTGTACACTCAATGTATATTTGTCACATAGCCACTTTGAGAACCTGATATTTTAGCACAGTTCATTGCATTTTTGTAGGTGCATTAAAATGTTAAAAACGTATCCCTTTCCCCCCAGTGTTAATCTGGACAGGTAAGGGTTTGTTTTGTTGTGATGGTGGTCCATTGGGTTTTCACCCTACATTTTACTTGAATGGCTATAATAATATTTTATGGCTGGAACCTGATGAAGAAGGCATAAACTCTGATGGCAACATCGTGTGACTATTGTTCAAAAGCTGCAGGCAATTTCGACTATAGACCTATTGGGATATTGGCCTCTGACTCAAATCAGTGTAGTCTATGGGAGGGTTATCTGTTTATGAGTGTTGTGCGAGTGAAAGCATCAAACAGAGCGGGGAAAGCTCACAAGAAACTGTCAGAGCGGATAAAGGGCTAGGCTGAGGCGTTCTGTTGTTAGATCAGTGATTGTTCTTCAGCGTCAAAGACAGTTGAGAGGAGAGACGCATCCAAGGATGGAATGGGAGTCCCAGGGGATCCGTTTCAGAGCCATATGCTCTCATCCACGTTTGAAATCCTCATGCCAACTGGCACCGGCCACTAACCTTTAACCCCGGAATTCAAATTCACCGTCACGAATCCGCAGCTGATGCGTTTGGATGCTGTGCAATTGTAATTTTACCCTTGTCATTCACGGGACGCTAAAACGATTTTTGTAATGTCGTCAACATGTCAAATGTCACTTTAGATTAATGGTGATGAGGCGCTATTAGGATAAAGATTGGAAACAGGGTCGGGGTCCCTGTATTGACGCAACAGACTGCTTTATGCCATTTGGGACTATGAGTTTACCAAGCAACAACCGGGTTTGGGAAACTAATGGGGAAAATGGCTCATGATACAGATGTCATCATTACAAAAGTCTATGAATTGGTCTTAGAATAAACTATATTATAGTTTTGTTGTAGCCGAAGTTATTTGTTTTCTTATTCTTTAGGCATACATTTCTTAAAAAATATCACTACCTTTCAACTCGCCGGCTTTGTCGCCATTTTGTCAAATGGTAGCCTGCCGATCCAAAGCTTTGATCATTGTGTCCTCCTCTGCTTCAATGCCCGCTGTTCACACCTCGTCAAATGTGTGGCCCAGGTGTGAACAGCTACAAGCCCCCTGCGGCTGCTCAACGCCAATCCGTATTGTCAGCCATTCCTTCATCAAAAACTGACAACAGTCTGTGAATCTATTAATGTGGATTTGACAAGAAATTAACATCCGTGATGAAAGTCTTTTTCAATAAACTTATTTTTTATATATAAGAAATGCCAAAAGTACCCCTAGTTGCAAAAATCCCCAAGCTATTTCAAAGGTTTTTACAGTGGACTTTTCTCTTCTTTATTGGTGGCACTCATTAGTGCACAGTCGGTCTACTGTACTTGTGTTTGAAACATGTCTGTCTAAGCAAATCGATGAGCAAAGGATGTTGAACTTGTGCTCATACTCCACTGTGAGCTATGCATGATAGACTAGGGTATCTAGCCCATAGGCAGGCCAGTCATGTTCGTATCGGTAGTCTATATTCAGCTAACCCAATTGGGTGTTCATGGTCAAAGGGCTAAGTAGGCTAATGGCTTTGGATAGCTGTGCGCAATTATTATGGTTTAGCGCTAATATTCAATTGGAGGCATTGGGAATGGAAGCGCGCAGCACTTTATAGGCTACTTTGCGCACACGTTATTTCAAGTCAAGATTTGGTCTTATGGTGATTAGAAACGTACAGCAATGTGCCTTTTAAAATTATGTCAAGTAATTGTGGTGGTGGTGGTGCCGGTTTATACGACCGACCGTGGACAGGATCTAACGTTGCTCTGTTGAATATGGCAACCATTGTACCTGACGTGTTACCAGTGACACTTGGTGCGGCAAGGCCATCAGAGGTGTGACTTTAGCCAGCTATTGGCGTCGCTTTCCACCGCGCTGGCGGAACCTTTCATGTGCGCACAGGAGGCGAAGCGCGCCTTTGTACCGTAGGAGAGTGTGTGGGAGAAATTAGAAATTGAAGGTGGCTGAACTGGACGCGACACAGACCTAATAATTTATTCGACTGAAATGAGATGATAACGGAATCGCTCTATCATTTTTTATTAAGAGTTATAAAGTATAGGCCTATCACAAATGTATCTTTCAAGATTTACTTCTACATGATTTCTGGACTGTTTCCAGGTGCTTTAAAAATGCTGAATGAATAAAATGCCTCAAGCGCAGGATTTTGATAATGGGAGTGTGGCACTGACCTCTTTTCATACGCCTATCATTTTGTTTCAATGCGTTTTTGGCAATTTGATAATTACCTGACCAGTAAGAGGCCTGTAAGTGTTGTTAGTTTATGTTTCAGGCTGCAGTGCCTCTTTATTGCTTTAATGTTTGTCAATTGGGCGATTCAATTGACTTGTGATATTAGGTACTCTGCCAATCGTTTAAAATGTTATGCAAACAGACATCAAGTCATTCTAGCCTGAAAGCTTTTTTAATTGGTTTACTTACTTAAACAAAAGCCAGCACATTTTATGCATGAAGACAGTCATTTTCATTAAATTATTTTATTAATCACATTGACATTTTTAGGACAAAACATTCTACACATTGTTACAGCGTCAAGTGGTTGGGGGGAAATATAAGCTTTTCTGTTGAAGGTTACAAGGCAAATAAACTATAGGCTGCACGCCCAATGGCCTTTTCTCTGAACGAATTTTCACTGGGAAAAATAGATTTATAGCCTATTTAAGGCATTGCCGAAGTATTTCGGTCTCTAAAATAGCTTTTTCTTATGCAAATCCTCTATACATATTGAGATATTTACAAAAACAAATATGAGCAGTTCCCAATTGCGCAATAGCAGGAAGTGAAATTCCGGCGACATGCGCTTTCCAGGTAACAGACGACGTAACAACCTTGGGTCAGGTAAACTTCAAACTATTCTATAAAATCCCAAAGGCAGACAGTTGACCAGTAGGGCCACTACCACGGCCTCCACATGGATTTGGAGTAGGTGATAGTGGGCATGTTCTGGGCCTCTTGGTTTTCCAGTGCGTCGGTAGCGCTCTGGTTGTGCTCGCTGTCTGTCTCGTACAGGTCAGAGCACAGGTCCTCGCTGGAGGTGGTGGAGGCGGCGGGGGAGAGGGCCGAGGAAGAGCCGTTGGCTATACTTCTGCATCCGGGTGAGGCTAGGGCCACACACACTGCCTCGCCGGCTGGCCAAGTGCTGCCGTTGTTGCTGGAAGTGTCCGATATTATATCCATAACCATGTCCTGGAAGTGGTCCTCGTTCAAGGGCATACTCTCCAACAGGTGGTTCAGTAGCTCGGCCGCCACCGTCGCGTCTATCCCGGGACAGTTGGACACAAACATATGGACCTCATGCATGCACTGGATGTAGCCTGCTGCAAACCTCTCGCTGGCCTCCCGGTTCAAGATGTCAGTCTCTGAGGAAGAAAGGAAATTAGGCCTACTTAGATTCAATTGCACCTGATATAGGCCTACATCCACTTTAATGAGTGGAGAATAGGGTCAATAGTCTGTGCCATTGCTCACTGCTTACCTTGGGGGCGATCCTTGAGAATGTGCTCCACTTTTTTCACCGTCATCTCCAGAATCTCTGCGTTCTCCACCTTTGACTGAAACCGAGGGGAGACGAAGTGAAAAATATTAGATTTCATTCGCTTCAATGACAGGTATTATTGCAGAGGCTACGCTCAAGCCAATAAGCGCAGCCGCGCCAGGTGAGTCAACAGCGCGGGAGGTGCGCAAAACTCACGTCGGTGTCAGCGAGCAAGATCCGGAGCTCCTGCAAACTCTCATTGATACGAGCACGCCTCTTCTTCTCCACCAAAGGTTTTCTCGCCTGTAACAATGACACATAGGCCTGTTAGTGCGTTTGTAACAATGTAATAACTGCATTACTAGGGTAGGCTACTCTATAGAATGGGATCAGCGACACTACAACCACAGATGCGCCGTACCTTTCTATCCCCTTTATTAATCCCGTAGTAGTCATCCTCATCCATGCCAAGTCCGTTCTTGATGTGCAGAGCCGAGGGGGCCATGTTGGTTTTCAGCCTGAGCCGTGCAGTCAGTCTGAGATCCCAGTTTGTATTCCACTGCTATTTTCCCGATCCGTGAAAGAGAGCAGCTGGCAAACGGACCCGGTCAGAGAAAATCTATACACGACAGGCGAGACGCCCTGTGATTATTGTACAATCTTCGCGAGACGTACTGCTGCCGCTATAGAGCTGTTGTAGGTATTTATAAGAACTAATTTGCATATGAATGTGTGGTTTGTCTGCACTAGCCAGGGGGAAACAGAGCACACACCGCGAGAGCCAATCAGAGCCCTCTCCTTTGTCTTCGGCCAGCCCTTGCTGCGCCGTGAGGATCAGTAGTGGTCACAATAAATCAATTTTTGGGTTGCTTATCCGGCGACAGTGTTTTTTGTTGTTGTTGATCAACCGTAGGCTATTCACTAAGGCTACTGTTTAAGAAATAATGACAATTTTGGAGAAAAAAAGTAGCCTATAAGTGCATTGCATGGTAATAACAACGTACGTAACTTATAACATGTTTATAACACGTATTTTGGCATCTTCCATCTTGTTCCAATGTGTGTGCTATCTGTTTGTGTCCTCCAGAACTGCACAGTATAGGCTACATTCTGTGAAAGGAAATAGGATGGGATGCAGGCTGCTATCACAAATGACATACCCATTCAGTGGGTCATCAAAGCTCCAACGTGTCCAATGTATTTCACCAGGTAGGCTAATAGGACTATTTATGGCATAACACTGAGATATTATGCAGATTCCATGTGCCTAGAAAAAAAGACATTTTAGCGGGACATTGCTTTGGACTTGGTCTATTTGTAATATATTTTTCCTTTCAAATCTGCTGATTATATATATATATAAAAAAGGTTATCTCAAGACTCAGTCATTTTCTTCTCTTCTGTTATTTTCTTGCCCTACCCAGCGACATTTTTCGTATGTCTCTGTTCAAGGCTCTGAAGATTTCCCCAGCGCGGGTTCTCGGATGTAACGCGATGCCTTCAGTTGGCAGCTGCTGGCGGAGGCCCCTTGGCCTAAACTGAATCAGCCGGGGAATTAAAGGCCCTTCCCCAAAGAAAGCGACAGGTGTTCGCCTGCCCCTCATTTGTTCTCTCCCTTCTTTGGTGACTTTTGATTTGGGTGCAACTGCACTCTCAGATGCCGCATTCCCTTAAAACACACAGAAGAAATACGTTAAAAAAAACAACTGCTAAATAGACCCTAGTTTAAAATGTTGATCTTTAGAAGTCATGCATGTTTGTATTTGCTCATCCCTTACAGTTATACCAACAAAATAACTTCAAGCTTATGTTAAAAAACATTTGGGTTATTATCGTTGCGTTTACACAGGCAGCCCAATTCTGATCTTTTGCACCCTTATTGGCAAAAGAGCTGATCTGGTTGGCCAAAATACCAATTAGTGTAAAAAGATCAGAATTGGGCTGCCTGTGTAAATATAGCCTATGTTATGTCTAGAAATTGACTCTTATCCATTAGCCCAATTTCGTTGTGGGTGTGTGCATAGTTTTCTTTTATGCACTATTGTCTATTTGTTTACATCTGATAAAAGTGTTCAACCTTTTGGCCTCGTTGAATGTATTGTGTATGTGTACAGCGCATTGTCATGCAAATGACCAATACACAATAGCGCATTTGTGTCTATCTAAACCAGCACCAAAATGTGTCCTGTCACTAAATTCTCAAGGTTAACAACATGATACCATTACGAGCAGGGACGGCCTGTTCAATAGGGCGATATGGGCGACGCACTGCCAAACGGGAAAAGGAAGGGATTTTTTTTCTAATCAATTATATCACGGCAACAGTAGTTATCAGTGTTGTAATCTATACGTCTGATCTGCCACAGTGCCACACTGCCACTAAATGTCGAATCAGGCTAAAGTCGTGCTTCAAATGGCTCCACCCCCTTTTGGGGCGATTTCAGTCAGATTGAAAATCGCCCAGAACTTCTGTCATAGACTCCCATGTAAAATCTATTTTTTCAAATTTCAGAGCCTTCAATACAATCTCAATGGGTGTCTGTGGGCTTGCACTTACGCGCTTTCGTCACATGAGCGTAACTAAGAAAAGAGAGAGGGTGCAGCGTCAATCAATTCACTACTACTATCAACATGGCTAGGCTTCAGTGCAACTCGATTGTGTCTTTGAAAGAATTTCCTTTTTGTCTGCGAACAAATGAAGATAAATTGGCATGAAACAATTAGGACCTCCCAGACCAAATTTAATAATTCAACAGGTTTCTACTAAAGGGGAAGTCCTACACCCGAGGATTTTCCAAAAAAATGGTACGAACGAAAAAAATAACATTGCCACTCAACTGGATGAGGGATACAGGCTAGCTGTCCGCCGCCACAACGATGAGGTTAGTGTTGATAATCACAAGTTTACTGGAGAACTGAGACCAAGTAGAGACTTTGGACAGGGTGGATATGGTTATATTGCGATATTGTCAATACAGTATATCGTAAAGTATCACTATGTAACTCGATTTCTTTCACCCCAATCCCTCAAATTAACGGTAAATAACTGAATTGTTTGCCCCACATTTAGCTAAGATGATTAGCTAGCCAGCTAAAATGTTTTATTTAGTTAGCAGTCGCATCTACAATAGTTTACTGTCAATAACATGTCTCCAAAAATGACGTGGTGTCTCCAATTGTGTTGACATTTTTACAATTGCGATGCGCATCCATGAGTATCCACTTTCTGTAGCTCAGCTGGTAGAGCACGGGCGCTTGTAACGCCAAGGTAGTGGGTTCGATCCCCGGGACCACCCATACACAAAAATGTATGCACGCATGACTGTAAGTCGCTTTGGATAAAGCGTCTGCTAAATGGCATATTATTATTATTATTATTATTATTCCAGCCTTGTGTAGGTCTCCAATTTTGTCCCTGACATCCTTGGAGAGCTCTTTGGTCTTGGCCATGGTGGAGAGTTTGGAATCTGATTGATTGATTGCTTCTGTGGACAGGTGTCTTTTATACAGGTAACAAGCTGAGATTAGGAGCACTCCCTGAGATCAGTCAATAAATGATTCTGGTATTGACTTATATGCTGCCCCTGTCTTCATGTTGTTGCTGGACATATCTTTTTAAAAATGTGTGTAGGTCACCTAAATCATCAGAAAAATTGCCCCTCCTGAGAATTTTTTCAGGAGCCGCCACTGATTACGAGTGAGTTTTATGCTCAAGGTTTTCGCTACAGCAATTAGGCATCAGTAAAATATCTACTACCTAAATGAAGGCCGTGTCCAGAGGCTTTGAAGTGGATGGGTTTTGCACCTCGCTACCCCACGCTCCGCTCCAGATCTCCGCTTAATGGTCTGGACTGGGGAGAGAGCAGCTGTCTCGGTCCGCTTTTGTTCGAGAACCCGCAGAGGGACCAGGCGCCCCTCTCCATCTCCTCTCTTCTCTCCCCTCTCTGCCACCACCCGGCGGCTTCATTAGGTCTGTGGCCAATTATTATGGGTTTATAGTCCGGAGGAGAGAGGACCATGTATTACAGCAACGTTTTCACATTTCGAATTCAATAAGTTATTTAAAATGCCTATGGATAAGGTTAATTTCTCAGGGAAAACATTTTAATTCACTATTGTAAACAAATAACGGTTTGCCTATACTGTAGTTGAAAATAATTATAAACGTGTTTCCTTCTACTACAAGTCCAGTAGGCCCTACACAAATATTACCAGTGATTAACCAACGTTATATCTCCTGTCATCTAATCACTTGTTGATGTCTCCATGGCTGCGTTTACAGTTTTTTCTGAATGCTTAAGCGCTAATCGTGATTCTTGTAGCACAATTTCTAAAACTATTAATACGTATAGCAAAACCACTCACTGAGTTTGCAAAACTAAAAGCACAAACACTGCTTTGCACTCAGTTTACAATTTTGTAACACACACTTTGCAAAACTGTAGGCACAATTCACTGCACAACACTCTTTTTGCAGAACTTTAAACACAACTCACTGCTTACACTCAATTACCAAATTTCCAACACACTCCTAGCAAAATTATACACATGTATGGCTATCATTAACACTATTTTGCCAACTGTCTGGCACACTTGCACATGTGAAAACTGTTGTAGATAATTAGTTCACTTTGCAATCAGCCTAAGCACTATAAATAAGCCACAGGTAAGCTGTCTGTGTGGAGTACAATGGAAGGAGCAGTAAGAGGGAGAAGAGTGAGAATCAGAGGAGGCCGAGGAGGCCGAGGGAGAGGACGTGGAGTTGAAGAAGTTGGAGGAAGAGGGACGTGGAGTTGAAGAAGCGAGAGGGTTAGAGGAAGTTAGAGGAAGAGGACAAGGAGGAGCAAGAAGAGGACGAGGAGGGGAAAGAGGAAGGGTAAGAATAGTAAGAAATAGAATAACTGATGACATCAGAGCTACAATAGTGGACCATGTCATCAACCATGGGATGACCCTGAGGGAAGCTGGCCAACGGGTTCAGATTAATTTGAGCCGCTACACTGTGGCAAGCATCATTAGGACATTTCGAATTGAGAATCGGTAACTACTTTGTAGCACTGCCATACTCTAATGAGAAACACAACAGTACCATACATGCAAAAATACTGAAATTGTTACTTTACAGAATTGCTAGACGTCCAGATGTTGGGGGCAGAGGAAGAATGTTCACTCCAGAGCAAGAGACCCATATAGTGAACATGGTGATTGCCAATAATGCAATAAGACTGCGCGAAATACAGCAGCGCATAATTGATAATGACACCATCTTTCAAAATATACACAGTGTAAGTATTTCTGCACTAAGTCGTGTACTTGCGCGCCACAGAATAAGAATGAAGCAAATTTACAGAGTTCCTTTCGAGAGAAACACAGAACGTGTAAAGCAACTGCGATATGACTATGTGCAGGTAAGCTATAGTGTCATTGGTTCTGAATTTGGAAGTGCATACTGTAGTGCTGTGCATGGGCCTGATGTGTTGCATTTGTTTTGTCTTGTCCAGAGAGTGATGGAACTAGAAGCAGATGCCATGGGACATGAGCTACTTTTTGTAGATGAGGCCGGTTTTAACCTCAGTAAAACCAGGAGACGTGGCAGGAACATTATTGGACACCGTGCCATCATCAATGTCCCAGGACAACGTGGTGGTAACATAACCATGTGTGCAGCTATAAGCCAAAATGGTGTTGTTCACCATCATGCAACCTTAGGCCCATACAACACTGCACACATTATTGCATTCCTGGACACCTTACATGACATGCTCACTGTTCAGAGACCAGAGCATACCCGATATGTCATCATATGGGACAATGTTAGTTTCCATAGGGCTGCTTTGGTCCGCAACTGGTTTACAGACCACCCATTCTTCATGGCACTCAACCTCCCTCCATACTCTCCATTCTTAAATCCCATCGAGGAGTTCTTCTCTGCCTGGCGCTGGAAAGTGTACGACCGTCCTCCTCATCAACAGGTAGCCCTTTAACAGGCAATGGAGGAGGCATGTGGAGATATTGACCAGGCATCATGTCAGGCCTGGATACGGCATTCAAGGAGATATTTTCCCCGGTGCCTTGGACTGGAGGATATCGCATACGATGTGGACGAAATTTTGTGGCCGGACCCAGAAAGACGACATGATGTAGGCTGATTGTTTTTCTTTTTTTTGTGAAATTACTATTTTGTGTTCTGACTTTGTCTTGGTTTTGATGAGTGTGAATAAACACCAATACTTGAAGTTTGGATCCTTGTATGTTTACATGACACTATGACAAAAGTATGACCTCAAATTGACATCTGTACACAGAGAAAGCAAAAGCCAGATGTGTTTTGTATTCATACCATCAGTGTGTAGTTGGCACATTGTGTGCTTAGTAGATGATGGCTTGTGTTTACTGTTTGATACGAAAACACCATTTTTAAGAAGGTGTGAAGAGTTAATCTAGCTGTGTTCGCTTTTGCAAGAGAACTACAATGTTTTGATAATTGGGTGAAAGGTTTTCTTATTTGTGTGTAGAGTTTTGCAAAAATAGCCAATAGTTACAAAAAAATGTGCTTAACCAATCAGAAAAAACTGTAAACAGGCAGCCCAATTCGGATCTTTTTCACTAATTGGTTTTTTGACCAATCAGATCAGCGCTGAAAAAGATCTGATGTGAAAAGATCTGATGTGATTGTTCAAAAGACCAATTAGTGGAAAAAATATCAGAATTGGAGAGCTGTCAGAACAGCTTCAATGCGCCTTGGCATAGATTCTACAAGTGTCTGGAACTCTTTTGGAGGGATATGACACCATTATTCAGTGATAAATTCCACAATTTTGTGTTTTGTTGATGGTGGTGGAAAACACTTTCTCGGGTGCTGCTCCAGAATCTCTCATAAGTGTTCAAGTGGGTTGAGATTTGAGACCCCTCTTTCAAAGTCACTGAGATCTCTTCAAGCCATGGTAGCCAAAATAATAGGCAACTGGACATTTTTATACATGACCCTAAGCATGATGGCATGTCAATTGCTTAATTAACTCAGGAACCACACCTGTGTGGAAGCACCTGCTTTCAATATACTTAGTATTCCTCATTTACTCAAGGGTTTCCTTTATTTGGGCAGTTACCTGTCTCTTGATGGCCTGTCCAACTAGACCAGGTAATTTCTTTAATGTTAGCCTACTAAAACCATTTGCTTATATTCATTCACATTGCAAGCAAGAGTATAATATATGAAATACAATGAACGTTTTTAACAATTTATAAATGTACAATAATACTGTAGTAGCTGTAGGCCTCAGCATCATTGATATATCTTTTAACATGGGTTAATCTCATGATGTTATAGGATCAAAACGTCTCTCTATATAAGAGAGAAAGTGTGTGTGTGTGTGTGTGTGTGTGTGTGTGTGTGTGTGTGTGTGCGCGCACAAGTGTGTATAAAGAAAATTGATAACATCTACAGAAATTACATACACATTTTTATTAATATTGGTTAATAATATACTACAAAGAAGGGAGCAGTTCAAAAGCTATTTGTGACTAGAGCTAAGAAGCTAAATGTTTTATCTTATTATTCAATAAATAAAGACGTTAATACAATAAATACAAGAAAAATATTAATAAGAGCCTTCTACAATGCAGGCTACGGAAAGTAGACTTCGGAGAGGAAGTACTGAAAGGTCTGTTTATATACCACACCTAGATCAGGAACACAACCGCCCCACAATCCAACACAATGTCTTCTGAGTAGCATATCTATAAGATACATAACAGAGGAGGGTCTAACATAGAGATCAAGCACACACCCAGAGGGCCGGTACAGTTTACCACGGCCTCCACATCTCCAGCATGCTCAGGTGGGGGCTGAGAAGGTGGGGGCTCCCGGGCAGGAGCAGGGGCTTTTCCTGGGGCCCCACCACATGGCACAGGGGCCCCTCCCTCTGGCCCTGCCTCCCAGACCTGGGGTCCCCTCTGAGGGGTGTAGTGGGGGCTCCTGGCCCCTGGCTGGGTGGGGGGGCGTTGGGCCTGAGGTTGGGGTTGGCCTGAGAGGGGTGCTCAATGCTGGAGCGGGGCAGGGATTTGAGCAGGTGGTTGAGCAGGCGGGAGCCCAGCGTTTTGTCCATCCACTCACAGTTGAGCAGCATGTTGTGTACTTCGTGCATGCACTGGATGTAGCCCGTGCTGTACTTCTGCTGTGCCTCCAAGCCAAAGGTGGGGTCTGCTGTGGAGGGAAGGAGACACTGGGTCAAACATGGGTCATAGCGCAATCTGTTGGTGGCAGGATGTATTGCACCCAGACTGGCCTATTCCCCCAAATAAATTAGTATAATGCATTGCAGTGTTTCTTAATCCTGAAAGGGGTGCATATTTTAGTTTTTGCCTTAACACTACACACCTGATTCCAGTAATCAAAGGTTTAAATGATGAGTTGATTAGTGGAATCATGTGTGTAGTGCTGGGGCAAAAACTAAAATGTGCACCCCTTTGAGTGCCCAGGACAAGGATTAAGAAACACTTGACTAATCAATTGTTTTAAATTGAAACCAAGAGAGAATATGGAGAAATAACCCAATTAAATAGTACAACTATATGAGTACTAATACTCACAAATGATGATTCTTATTAGACAACATAAGACTGTTATTTAATCACTGATGAAAATACTCCCACCAATCTCCATAACAATATGTCTAACTTTCCAACGTGCCGACACCGCCCCCAGCTGCGTACATAGAGTATTACATGCAGGCACAACTAAAAACTATTCTGGCACTTGTATCTTCAGTCAAGTCACTTTATTGGACACTTACCACTGGATTTATGAGTCTGAACATTCTGCAGGTGTTTCACTGTCATCTCTAGAATGTCCGCCTTTTCAAGTTTCGATTGCTGTGGGGGGAAATGGAAAGTTAGTGTCAAGAAATAACTTACATTGTGTCTTTCACACTCCATATAATTGAGCATTTATAACAATTAAAATACAGTGTGCATATATATAGGCCTACTCACATCAAGACTGAACGCCCCGACCACAGTTTCTTTCAGCTGATCCAAGCAGTTATTAATCCTCTCTCGTCTTTTCCTCTCAATGAGCGGCTTCCGCAGCTAGAGATGGAAAGTGATGGGTTAATGGCGACCAGATACAGACACAAACTGGACCAGATTTTCACTAAGCGTGAGCAAATCCGAAGAAAGACACATGTTGATGTTTAGGTTTATCTATCCACGGGGACAAAGGCAATACCTTTCTCTCCTCCTTGGCACTTGAGTGTCTCCCCAAGTTGTGCGCCATGGCGCTGGTTGTCATCTCTCCTTTACGCTCGGTATAGTTGTATATAGAGTATAGCTCTCCTCTCCCGGCTGAGTCTAGGATCTGTCTGTAAGGCCCTCCGCGCGGCGCACCCCTCTTATTTACAGGGAAGAATTAGCATGTGAATGCTCGAGCTCTTTGGCTGAGGTATTTTCCCACACACGGTGTCGCTCCCATCAGTCAGGGATGACAGGTCACTGCCTCTTTTCAATAGCCGAGGTACCAGCCCTGGAAAAAAACACAAGCGACAGATGTCCAGCCTGAAACCATGCACCCCCCCACCCCGCCCCTTTCTCTCTCTGTGTGTCTCTCCCTCTCGTGAAGCGCAAAGCGCACGGGTCCCCTCAGGATTGTCATTCCCAGGGCCGAACAAGAGTGTGTAATTACCGTGGTTACACCAGGGACCCCCTCGGCCATTCATGCCAATGAACTGGGAAAGCATTAGGCCTACCCGAGAAAAGGCGAAATCTATCCCCTGAAGTCTTACACAGAAAATATACCTACAACGCCCAGTGGCCCTATGGTCATTGTTATCAGTCTGTATCTTGTCGATACTAACAAGTGCTCAGGGAAGTGTTGATGAGGAGAAACTTTAGTGACTAAATCCTGAGTGAAGAGTAGGCCTGAACTAATTGCTCTGAGAAATGACGCCACAAGCCTATAACGAAAAGATTTTAATTTAATGTAGCCCATATGTTTTTCCTTTGATATAGCCTAAATTATGTTCGCGCAATGGCAAGGGATATATATTGTATGTTCATGACTAGAAAACCTATTGGCAATTACACTCAAAGTTAATATAATATATATATAATATGCCATTTAGCAGACGCTTTTATCCAACGCGACTTACAGTCATGCGTGCATACATTTTTTTGTGTATGGGTGGTCCCGGGGATCGAACCCACTACCTTGGCGTTACAAGCGCCGTGCTCTACCAGCTGAGCTACAGAGGACCACATGAATTTTTTCAACTCTGCACTGGTTTAGCAATTCAGTAGGTCTAGGCTACTCAACGAATTTTCAACAGGTGGTCAGGTTTCAATCGAATTAATTGATTAAAATTCAGTACATCGATTGAAAGTGCTTTTTTTCATGTTCTGAATTTCGTTTGATTTTTGGGGATATGGGTGGGGGTAAATAGGCCTAATTCCACATGTATTCCGATGCTCTTCGGGTTGTCTAATATCGACAAGGACAAATTACTTCAATATCCTTTCGGATATTGATCATGGTTTATTATGAATCAATAGACCAATCTTTTTTTTTTTATGTACAACTTTGATTAACCTAAGCCAGATGGAGGAAGCGTTGGAAAACTAAGCTAAACATATGTTGTCAACTTTTTCTAACTCACTGAGTCAGGGAGAGCAGATGTCAGACTGACCACGCAGACAGATGTCACACCCGCGCGCTGGCCCTTGGCTTAAGGGATTCATGGCGGGGCTCTGTGTTTGACTTGAGCCATGCACGCGACTGCCAGGCGAATGCTCGAACGTGGGAAACTCCGCCGAACAATGGGCGGTATTCAGCCGAACCTAATCACCACGAAGAGAGTAATAACCCTGTGGAGGGAGAAGTGGATAGTCCAGCCCGGGAGAAGGCTCTCTCTCAGCGGGCCCCGGAGCAGGAGGTGACTAATGGGAAGTTAGGGCAGGTGCGCTCTGTCCTCTGGTTTTCAGGCAGGTGTGTGACCATCACAATAAAGCGTCAGTATGAGCAATAGCCTATGTGTGGTCCTTGACCACTTTTATTGATTATTCATGAGATACATTTTGAGATTACATTGTTATGTATGAGAATAACATATGGGCCTATTTGTGAATGCAACAGGTATTAGTGTTCATAGGATAACACTTGTTGAATTCGCAAACATGAATCAGTGTAGCCTAATGTGGTCAATTCGAATTGAAGGCAGTCAATTCAATAAGTAATTTGAATTTATAATATAAACCATTTAAACCTTTTGAAAATAAATAGCTTCTACTTTTAAGTTTATTGAGAAGTGATTGAAAATAAATAAAACATGTTCAATAATTGAATTGGAATTTCAGTTTACTTCCTGATGCCTGAATCGATTGCCATTCATTCGAATTGACCCCAACTCTGAATGGTAGCCTATTAACAATACATGAGATGTCCAAACAGGTTACCTTATTTTTGCATAGGCTATGGATTATTTTGTTGTTTTTTATTGGATGGATTACTGTAGGATTGGATGGATTACTAAAAGGAGTGTGATCCTCAGATCCTTAATAATTAACGAACCTTCAGTAGGCAGTTGGCACCGACAGGCGACAAGTGTGCATCAGCGAGGCTTTGAATGAGTGGACCGATTTGAGTACATTTTCTAAACCACATATCAATCCAGACTATAGGCCTATAGTCACAATGGGTGGCCTTCTGAAGAGGCTGTGGCTGATGAATACACTGAGTGGTGAGGTCTCTTTTGAAACTCAAGAAAACTTGGGCGATTTTTGGGGAGGCCTATGACCATACAAAGCGCAATGGGACATCTGGCCACGCGACCCACGTGCAGTCAGCCGCCTGTCGCTCACCACAAGGAAACGACCTTCAGAGGGTCACACATAAAGACTCCACAGTCGCGGCGCATGCTTCCTCTTCCAGAGAGCAGCGACGTATCACCAAAACCAAAACGTGTTACATTCACAGGACTATATAGCCTAACAAGGCAATTCGATTTTCGTGGATCACATTTTTATATAGGCCTACCTAATTGATCAAATTTTCACATAGCCTATCCTAACCTACATTATCCTATTCAATGTTGGAGTGTCAATTTCGATTTGTGACATTTTTGTGGAGGCTCTATAATAGGGACTTATAGAAAGTTCCATCTTGTTATGGGTGGTGGCACAGAACGGCCCAAAAATCAACTAATCCGGCAAAATCGTTAAGGCAGCAAGGGGGAGAAACCATCAGAGAGCCCGAATTAAAACTTGTGAAGAGGGACTCGCGCCCTTTCGCGCCCTTTCGCCCTTACCATCTGGTCACGCGTCCAAGTGATCAGAATTAGCGTGGGAATGACAATGCCACAATAGTTCCCATTCTCAGACGCCCTAAGCGGCGCAGTGGCCCACTCATCTTGGCTGCTTAATTATGAGGAACACAATCATTCCTGTTGGGCCAGTGTGCCTGAGGTCTACATCCGCTTTTTTAGGTGACTTATTCCGGATCTAGAGGCATATACTGTATATGAGGCACTTCACGCTTGCAACATCAAATTTTGTGAAATGCGCATTGGAAATGCATAGAGAGGGACACTGACTGCCACACCAGCGACATTTTGCTTATTTTTTTAAGTATAGTATTAGACTTTAATACTGGCCAAATTGGTCTCCATCCCTCCATCCATCCTTCCAATGAAATTATCTATTTTCCATATTTATTTATATCGCTCTATTTTCTCGAACACCTGCATATCTATTAATTGAACAAAAACAATATATCCTTCTAAAAGTAAATATACCTCTTCATGATGTGAGACATTTTTAAACTTTAGTGGTGTAATATTATGCTGTTATTACACTGTTATTTTTAGGTAATATGGGGTATTATCAACAGTAAAATACTGTGAAACCTTTTACTGCATCATACTTTAAATTATGGTGCAGTGTGTGAAAATGTTGTAGGCTGGGAAATAATTGTTGTATTTCGAAGGCTACTGAAATTCCATCACACAGGATATACAGTATTTTTGGAGTGCCAAAAACCTTCGGCCCTCTAGTGGGTGCATGGTAGGCTGGCTCATTAACATATTTTGAGGCGTGCCTTGTAAGAGGCTATAATTTGTTGCACCGGTTGGCGAGAGTGCTATGTGGTAGTAGTGCCCCATCACTTTAAAATGTATAGGGGGCAGATTGGAGTGGCAGCAAGCCTCAAACTTTTAATGATTGAGCATTTTGCCATTTTCTTTTGGTCTGTTTTGACCTGTAGTCGCTGCCAGTTTGGAAGCCTTTGTTAAAGCCTCTTAGAAGTGAAACACCAAATATTCATTGATATGCTGTAATGTGTAAACGCATTACCTGGCAGCCGACCTGCATGCACCAATCCCATGTAATTACAGTAAAAAAGTGTGATTTACAAACCCCAAATTCCCTCCATGAATTTCATTCATCCATCCAGCCAGCCATCCATTCATTCATTAAGATTGCGGTAGGATGCACTTTTTTCTATTCTACGGTATTGTACTGTGTGTCATTACACAGTACTTGCTTTATACTGTATTTGGATTTCAGTAGGTGTACTGGAATATGAAATACAGTAACTTAGGCTACTTGCCACTTTGCTGCATGTAGTTACTGTCAAATTCACGGCAACCTCTTTACAGTGTTGCTGTCTGTAGTTCTTCAACTTTTTAAGATGGCAGGGGTATTGGGATCTTGTTTTCCCCAACATGATCCAGTCACATTTTATTTACCCAATGTGCAACAATTGGCGACTACACTTGTTTTCCATAGGCCTAACAATGAAATATGATGAAATGTCCTTGTGAAAATAACGTTGTGTGGGCAGTATCACATTTGCACTGAAACCTTGCAAGTTTGATCAAGTGAATTAGCCTAATTGTTGCAATATTCCCAGCAAAATCCGAAGATTTGGTGCAGTCGGTGTATAGGCCTAAACCTGCTTCAGTAGCCTAAATTATATGCTGAAACTTTAGACTATTTTGCAAAATATGGTTTTACAGACAGCCCTCGTTTTAACGGAATAATAATGGGCTAAACCAGTTATAATTTAGTCTAATAATTGGTCTTAATTGATAGGCTAGCCTAACCTTGGCATATTTGCCTGAATTTGTAACAAATGTATGCTAGCTACTTTACAGACATGTTCTTGTTGGTCCCATATGTTTTAAGGGACTAGGCATTTTCAATCGGTGCTTGAAATCACTGACCCCTTGGCGCGCAGCCCAAGGCACGGCCTGACTGCATTACCGTCCCAGTTATTCATTGTGCTGTTTTCTGCATTGAACCCCCAAATATATTTATTTCCCCCTACCTATTGTATGTGGTATCTTTTTATTGATTCCATAAATACACATTGCAATTGTAAATAGAATACAAATTAATTTCTGTTGTAATGTATAGGCCAGTCTAGAACAGCCCTGACCCAGTAAACTTGAACTAATTGGTCCATTAGCCTATCAGAGTCAGCTGTCCATTATTTAGAAAATGCACATTGAAATGTGATACATTGTTGCATGTTGCTACAATGTTTTCACTCTGTGTAGAGGGGTCTATATTGGTCAAAACTCAACCATGTGATGACACTGCACCTGTGCATAATAAATACATTATTTAAGAGCGTCATAATAACAAGTAGAACATTACAAGAGTTCCAGAACACTACATTCTAGGTTACTTTCTTGATTTGTGATTGCAGGAGAGAGGGTACATTTTAAAGCAAGGCATGTGAATGTATTATTTGTTGCCAAATTTGAGTTTAATAGCTCACAATATTTAAGTAGGTTGTTTATTTTTTTCATGACCAAATGTCTTCTGTCTGTTGTGAATGTAATTTTGGGCCTAATGAAATTGAATAGGCCTTCTTCTTCCCTCCAGTGATGCAGACAGACGCTAGTGAGGAAGGGCACCACCGTAAGCCAGTGCGCAGGCCCCGTCTTTCCTATATGGTAATTAAGAGCAATATATCGTCCCATATAGGCCTAAAACTACAGGTTAACTACAGGATCGACTTCAAAATCCTCATGCTTGCATTTAAAAACATGAATGGATTAAGCCGCACATACATCAGTGACCTCATCTCAATCAGCGAGCCACCATGCACTCTCCGCTCTAGGCACTCCCTACTGCTTCAAGTCCGTAAGACACGTCTCCGAACTAAGCGGGACCGAGCCTTCTGCTTGCTCCCTTGCCCCTCGCCTATGGAATGCTCTCCCTGACCATCTGAGAGCCGCTACATCACTCGGAACTTTTAAAACTGGCTGCAAAACCCACTTCTACAGACTGTATTTTTCATAGTCCTAGTCCCATTCTAAAATGTATTTAGCACCTAGCCCATTATTGGTATTTTACCTGCCTTGATTCGAAATGTACTGTATGTTTTTTTTAAAATTGTATATATATATATATATTAAATGTTTTCCTCAGTAGAGCTTTGAGATAGCTCTGTAATGAAAAGCCCTATAGAAATTAAATGTAGCCTATTATTATTATTATTGATCTACACATGGATTCCCTTATTGCTCTATCAGGTAAGTGTAAGTGGACCTATGCTATGGCTTAAAAACAAAAAAAATAGCATACAACTGCTAGATAAATGGATTTGAGTGTAATGTGCTCCTGTCATTGTGCTCCCAGTTAGGTCGTGTGGTCAGGAACCCAAACTTTGAACCCAGACAGAGTGTGTCCAGAAACAGGAACAGGAATAGGAGACCTCAGGTGAGTATGACATCAACAGGTGTTCTGCAGCCCATCCCTGAGAACCGAGACCCAGTGGAACAGAGCCCGAGACCACCATCACCTGAGAGGGCCTTCATCAACCTGCAGCCACACACACAGGTAGGACTCTAGTCCTGCAGCATGACATACTAGTTTGTGTGTGTGTGTGTTTCACTGTGTTCGTCAACTATAATGTGGCTATAACTATTTGCATAATACCATAGGAATGTGTATGATTGAGTCTTTTTTTATTCTTATGTTATATCTGAAAAATCTCAAATGCTCTCTCTCGATTAGCTTGACCAACAAGGAGCGTTATCCCACTCTGAAGAGATGAGAGAGAAAACCAACCCACTCTCTGGGATCCATGACCTGGTAAGTGACCTGTGTTTTCACTGTAACTTTTTGTCTTAGAAGTGACGTAGAACAGGGGTAGACAACCAAATTAAGCCGCAGGCTGATTTTGGTCGGAGAAGATGGTCGGGGGTCCTCAACATAATTATAATATAATTTGTACACTGCAAACTGACCACAACTAAACCCAACAAGCGATTGTATTTGAAAATAACAGTAATTTCATACTTTGATTACATTGAGACACGATCAAGTCTCTTATTTTATTCGTGGGAATACTTGGGAACAAATTCCCTGAATTAAACTCATTTTTAGCTGAATTCCTGATGATTTTACAGTATTTTTTGAGCAAAAACTAAACTACCTGTTGCCGACCCCTGTCGTAGAAGGAGTCAAAGATGAACACAGGTTGTGTGTGTGAATGTGTGTGTGTGTGTGTGTGTGTGAATGATGCAGACAGTCCTCCTGTGTGAGGAGAAGGAGAAAGAGAAGGCCCTGTTTGTTAAAGCCAGAGAGAGGACCATGAGATACTTGAAAGAGGATCTGGCTTACTACCATGAGAAGGTCACCAAAGACCTGGGATCCCTAGGCCAGACCCTGGACAGAGCTCTGGGGCTGAATCAGAGCGAAGAGGAAGCTAAGCTGGAGGAAAGGATGGTTAGGAGGTTTGGGAAGGGTGAGAGATTGATGAGGCCAGTGCTAGAGGTTGCAGGAAGAAGAGACAGACAAATATCAAGACACCCGAATGTAAAGATGGTAATGAATGGGAGAAGAGCCGGCCAACTAGTGAAGGTGGCAGAAGAGGAAGAGAGTATAAGAGGTCAAAGAGCGAAGCCAGTGAACATTTTCAAGGAAATCGTTGCAGAGTTCATGGACAAGGTCCAAAATGAGTTTGAGGATTTTAATAAACTCCAAGACATCGACATGTGTCACATGGTCAGAAAGCAGATCAAGCAAGACCAGATGATGTTGGATGCTTGGAAGCTCCAGCAGGAGTTAGTCGTGGGCTCTTTCAGAAACTACTGGAGAGAACTGGAGGAGGGCATTGGACCCATGCTAGACAGAGTGCAGAAAATAGCCGCTGTGGAAGTTGAGGTAAGAACACCACACACCACAGCATGCTGTAAGTCAGCTGGTATAATGGTGGAAACAGGGAGGGAAGAATAGCATTCAGGTTTCTTTACAACTCACATTGTGCACTATAATAGCCTTCATTATTGCGTCATTATTTTGGATTGGGTTAACTCACGTTTGAGGCCTGTTAGTTTTTTATATAAATGCATTGTGCAGGTTATGTTTAGCCCAGCCAGGTCACCCATTATACAAGTTAGTATTCAACGTCCATCCATGTCTGAGGACATCAGGAGATAACATTGAAACCGGCCACTAGTGGCAACAGTGAGCACTGTTCCCTTCAAGTAGGTTTCGATTTTGCTACAGCATTGTGGACAGGGATGGTGGATAGGCGTAAGCATCTGATTCCAAAGGTTGCAGGTTCAAATACAGTGGTAGAAAGTTGTTTTTGATATTTTTGTTTTAAGCCTATCCCAAACCATACCCTTACCTTAACCATTCGGAGTTAATATCTAACTTTAAGAATTTGGAGTTAATGCCTGAACTTAACCCTAACTTAAAAATTCTGAGTTAATGCCTAAACTTAACCAAAACACTTAGAAATGTGACATTTGGAACAACTTTGAAATTTGACGTTTGAGAAACATGGATGAACGTCTAATTCTGACATGAGTGTGAGAGCTCGTAGGTTTAGCCACACGATCTAACCCTGCACCTCTGTCTCTCATGCAGAATGACTTCGCTACTCTTGAGTCAGTGGTAGGTTGTTTACTGGATTAATTCAGTATTTCTACAGACACATATTCATTACTGATTAATTACTGCAGCTACAATATTCTCCCAGTATGTAAGACTTGTTCGGTTTTGATACACGTATTCCCACTGGGCACACACTGGTTGAATCAACGTTGTTTCCATGTCATTTCAATGAAATGACGTTGAACCAACGTTGAATAGTTGTTGAATTGACGTCTGTGCCCAGTGGGCTGTATCTTTTCACTGTGATCTTGTGATTAATCATGTTAACTAATCTTGTACCGCTAATCTTCCCATCAAGAGTCAGAACTACAGGTCATCTACTCCAGTGACTATGACCTCCTTGACCTCTGTCTCTTTGACCACTGCTCCACTGACCGCTTCTCCACAGACCGCTACCCTCCAGACCACTGCCACTCCCCCCCTCTTCCTCCCTGTTCGCATCCCTCCCTCTAACCTCCAGACCACCGCCGCTCCACCCCTCCCTCGCCCCCACCGCCTGCCCCCACTGAAGGTTCCACCGCCGACCCTGGCATGGCCACAGACCACCCATCTACCACCCATCTCCACCCAGACTGAGGGAGGACAGACAGGCAACACTGACAGGACTGGAACACCTGTACTGGTAAGAAGACTGATAAGAACCAGGCTCCCTCTCTCTCTTTCAGTCAGATCCACACACATGGTGCCACATAGAGGAAAGCTAGTGTAGATCTGTAAGATTATAGCTGTGCTGGAAAGATGTTTAAATGTTGTATTATGTTTCTCAGACTCTGGACACTAATGGAGATCAGACAGGAGAAACCAATGAGATTGATTATGATGAGGTAGAGGAGATTAGCATCCTGCCTGATGAGGAAAGGTTCCAAGTAAAGCAAGTGGAGAAGGAAGAAGTGAAGGAGAAGAAGGAACAGGAGAATGAGACAGGGGGGGCGAAGAAATGTCGCAAGACCATCAAGAAGAGGTGAGTTTTAAGTAGACAGAAGATAATTAAATAGTGGAGGGAGGGAAAAGCTAGCAGACAGATGGACACATAAAATGAGATAGTAAAGGACCATGAGTCACAATTTTGAAGTGTTGCAGTAGTGTCCATATTGTTCCATTCTTGTCATTGGTTACTACCTCCCTCGCAGGTTTATCAGATGGCTGAGGAAGATGTGCTGCTGTGGAGGCTGCTTTCAGAAATGCTGAACTGAAATCTTCATCACACCACAGCCAGAGATCCCTTAAACACACACACAGATGTGCGCCCACAAACATACACACACACCAGGGATTTACATTTTCTTTCATCCTATTTTTCAATAAACATAAAATCCCATTCTGATGTTTGTTTTGTTTAGATTGGCAGGTCTTGACAAAAAATGAATATTTTGTCCAGGGTTGGTTTTGGGAAGGCTCCAAAGCTTATAGAATACAGTAGTCCTATTCATTCATTACAACTTTTTAAGGTTTAGCCTCTTTACTCTGGGAAACCTGTACACATTAGTCTCCCGGAACCAAGAGGCTTTATAAGGTTGTGCCTCACGGGGGAAGGCAATAACTTTTTGTTTAGGGTGTGTGGATTCACCTTAGCCCTCTTTAGGTGTGTGTGGATTCCAATGATTTATATATACACCACAGGAGGTTGGTGGCACCTTAATTGTAAAGGACGGGCTTGTGGTAATGGCTGGAGCGGTATGGTATCAAACGCATCAAACACATGGTTTCCATGTACTTGATGCCATTCCATTAGCGCCGTTCCAGACATTATTATGAGCCGTCCTCCCCTCAGCAGCCTCCTGTGATATACACATATATTTATATACATCATTGATGAATTCATTCATGCACTCTTTTCCTGGTGCACGAGCGCCTCCCTGTGGACACTCGCGATTCCCATGTGCAGATGCTATAGCATTATACAACCAGCGGGGGGCGGTAGACCTCGATGCCCAACCACATTGCTAACCAGTCGCACTCGTACACATTAAAGGACTAGGAAACTTAGCTAGCCATACAACATTTCAAACAAGGGGAGGCGACAAATAAGGAAAACAAAGGAGTTTCTAATCCAACCGGACATAGCTACAATGCCGTTAGCTGTTCAAACACATCGGTGGAGAGTGAAAAGATCGAGTTTGTAAGGTTTGATATTGTATTTGTGATTTTGATTTGTGACATTTTTCTGGAGGCTCTATAATGGGGACTTATAGAAAGTTCCATCTTGTTATGGGTGGTGGCACAGAACGGCCCAAAAATCAACTAATCCGGCAAAATCGTTAAGGCAGCAAGGGGGAGAAACCATCAGAGAGCCCGAATTAAAAGGCCAACTTGTGAAGAGGCGCTCGCGCCCTTTCACGCCCTTTCGCCCTTACCATCTGGTCACGCGTCCCAGTGATCAGAATTAGCGTGGGAATGACAATGCCACAATAGTTCCCATTCTCAGACGCCCTAAGCGGCGCAGTGGCCCACTCATCTTGGCTGCTTAATTATGAGGAACACAATCATTCCTGTTGGGCCAGTGTGCCTGAGGTCTACATCCGCTTTTTTAGGTGACTTATTCCGGATCTAGAGGCATATACTGTATATGAGGCACTTCACGCTTGCAACATCAAATTTTGTGAAATGCGCATTGGAAATGCATAGAGAGGGACACTGACTGCCACACCAGCGACATTTTGCTTATTTTTTTAAGTATAGTATTAGACTTTAATACTGGCCAAATTGGTCTCCATCCCTCCATCCATCCTTCCAATGAAATTATCTATTTTCCATATTTATTTATATCGCTCTATTTTCTCGAACACCTGCATATCTATTAATTGAACAAAAACAATATATCCTTCTAAAAGTAAATATACCTCTTCATGATGTGAGACATTTTTAAACTTTAGTGGTGTACTATTATGCTGTTATTACACTGTTATTTTTAGGTAATATGGGGTATTATCAACAGTAAAATACTGTGAAACCTTTTACTGCATCATACTTTAAATTATGGTGCAGTGTGTGAAAATGTTGTAGGCTGGGAAATAATTGTTGTATTTCGAAGGCTACTGAAATTCCATCACACAGGATATACAGTATTTTTGGAGTGCCAAAAACCTTCGGCCCTCTAGTGGGTGCATGGTAGGCTGGCTCATTAACATATTTTGAGGCGTGCCTTGTAAGAGGCTATAATTTGTTGCACCGGTTGGCGAGAGTGCTATGTGGTAGTAGTGCCCCATCACTTTAAAATGTATAGGGGACAGATTGGAGTGGCAGCAAGCCTTACACTTTTAATGATTGAGCATTTTGCCATGTTCTTTTGGTCTGTTTTGACCTGTAGTCGCTGCCAGTTTGGAAGCCTTTGTTAAAGCCTCTTAGAAGTGAAACACCAAATATTCATTGATATGCTGTAATGTGTAAACGCATTACCTGGCAGCCGACCTGCATGCACCAATCCCATGTAATTACAGTAAAAAAGTGTGATTTACAAACCCAAAATTCCCTCCATGAATTTCATTCATCCATCCAGCCAGCCATCCATTCATTCATTAAGATTGCGGTAGGATGCACTTTTTTCTATTCTACGGTATTGTACTGTGTGTCATTACACAGTACTTGCTTTTATACTGTATTTGGATTTCAGTAGGTGTACTGGAATATGAAATACAGTAACTTAGGCTACTTGCCACTTTGCTGCATGTAGTTACTGTCAAATTCACGGCAACCTCTTTACAGTGTTGCTGTCTGTAGTTCTTCAACTTTTTAAGATGGCAGGGGTATTGGGATCTTGTTTTCCCCAACATGATCCAGTCACATTTTATTTACCCAATGTGCAACAATTGGCGACTACACTTGTTTTCCATAGGCCTAACAATGAAATATGATGAAATGTCCTTGTGAAAATAACGTTGTGTGGGCAGTATCACATTTGCACTGAAACCTTGCAAGTTTGATCAAGTGAATTAGCCTAATTGTTGCAATATTCCCAGCAAAATCCGAAGATTTGGTGCAGTCGGTGTATAGGCCTAAACCTGCTTCAGTAGCCTAAATTATATGCTGAAACTTTAGACTATTTTGCAAAATATGGTTTTACAGACAGCCCTCGTTTTAACGGAATAATAATGGGCTAAACCAGTTATAATTTAGTCTAATAATTGGTCTTAATTGATAGGCTAGCCTAACCTTGGCATATTTGCCTGAATTTGTAACAAATGTATGCTAGCTACTTTACAGACATTTTCTTGTTGGTCCCATATGTTTTAAGGGACTAGGCATTTTCAATCGGTGCTTGAAATCACTGACCCCTTGGCGCGCAGCCCAAGGCACGGCCTGACTGCATTACCGTCCCAGTTATTCATTGTGCTGTTTTCTGCATTGAACCCCCAAATATATTTATTTCCCGTACCTATTGTATGTGGTATCTTTTTTATTGATTCCATAAATACACATTGCAATTGTAAATAGAATACAAATTAATTTCTGTTGTAATGTATAGGCCAGTCTAGAACAGCCCTGACCCAGTAAACTTGAACTAATTGGTCCATTAGCCTATCAGAGTCAGCTGTCCATTATTTAGAAAATGCACATTGAAATGTGATACATTGTTGCATGTTGCTACAATGTTTTCACTCTGTGTAGAGGGGTCTATATTGGTCAAAACTCAACCATGTGATGACACTGCACCTGTGCATAATAAAAACATTATTTAAGAGCGTCATAATAACAAGTAGAACATTACAAGAGTTCCAGAACACTACATTCTAGGTTACTTTCTTGATTTGTGATTGCAGGAGAGAGGGTACATTTTAAAGCAAGGCATGTGAATGTATTATTTGTTGCCAAATTTGAGTTTAATAGCTCACAATATTTAAGTAGGTTGTTTATTTTTTTCATGACCAAATGTCTTCTGTCTGTTGTGAATGTAATTTTGGGCCTAATGAAATTGAATAGGCCTTCTTCTTCCCTCCAGTGATGCAGACAGACGCTAGTGAGGAAGGGCACCACCGTAAGCCAGTGCGCAGGCCCCGTCTTTCCTATATGGTAATTAAGAGCAATATGTCGTCCCATATAGGCCTAAAACTACAGGTTAACTACAGGATCGACTTCAAAATCCTCATGCTTGCATTTAAAAACATGAATGGATTAAGCCGCACATACATCAGTGACCTCATCTCAATCAGCGAGCCACCATGCACTCTCCGCTCTAGGCACTCCCTACTGCTTCAAGTCCGTAAGACACGTCTCCGAACTAAGCGGGACCGAGCCTTCTGCTTGCTCCCTTGCCCCTCGCCTATGGAATGCTCTCCCTGACCATCTGAGAGCCGCTACATCACTCGGAACTTTTAAAACTGGCTGCAAAACCCACTTCTACAGACTGTATTTTTCATAGTCCTAGTCCCATTCTAAAATGTATTTAGCACCTAGCCCATTATTGGTATTTTACCTGCCTTGATTCGAAATGTACTGTATGTTTTTTTTTAATTGTATATATATATATATATATATATATATATATATATATATTAAATGTTTTCCTCAGTAGAGCTTTGAGATAGCTCTGTAATGAAAAGCCCTATAGAAATTAAATGTAGCCTTTTATTATTATTATTGATCTACACATGGATTCCCTTATTGCTCTATCAGGTAAGTGGACCTATGCTATGGCTTAAAAACAAAAAAAATAGCATACAACTGCTAGATAAATGGATTTGAGTGTAATGTGCTCCTGTCATTGTGCTCCCAGTTAGGTCGTGTGGTCAGGAACCCAAACTTTGAACCCAGACAGAGTGTGTCCAGAAACAGGAACATGAATAGGAGACCTCAGGTGAGTATGACATCAACAGGTGTTCTGCAGCCCATCCCTGAGAACCGAGACCCAGTGGAACAGAGCCCGAGACCACCATCACCTGAGAGGGCCTTCATCAACCTGCAGCCACACACACAGGTAGGACTCTAGTCCTGCAGCATGACATACTAGTTTGTGTGTGTGTGTGTTTCACTGTGTTCGTCAACTATATTGTGGCTATAACTATTTGCATAATACCATAGGAATGTGTATGATTGAGTCTTTTTTTATTCTTATGTTATATCTGAAAAATCTCAAATGCTCTCTCTCGATTAGCTTGACCAACAAGGAGCGTTATCCCACTCTGAAGAGATGAGAGAGAAAACCAACCCACTCTCTGGGATCCATGACCTGGTAAGTGACCTGTGTTTTCACTGTAACTTTTTGTCTTAGAAGTGACGTAGAACAGGGGTAGACAACCAAATTAAGCCGCAGGCTGATTTTGGTCGGAGAAGATGGTCGGGGGTCCTCAACATAATTATAATATAATTTGTACACTGCAAACTGACCACAACTAAACCCAACAAGCGATTGTATTTGAAATTAACAGTAATTTCATACTTTGATTACATTGAGACACGATCAAGTCTCTTATTTTATTCGTGGGAATACTTGGGAACAAATTCCCTGAATTAAACTCATTTTTAGCTGAATTCCTGATGATTTTACAGTATTTTTTGAGCAAAAACTAAACTACCTGTTGCCGACCCCTGTCGTAGAAGGAGTCAAAGATGAACACAGGTTGTGTGTGTGAATGTGTGTGTGTGTGTGTGTGTGTGTGTGAATGATGCAGACAGTCCTCCTGTGTGAGGAGAAGGAGAAAGAGAAGGCCCTGTTTGTTAAAGCCAGAGAGAGGACCATGAGATACTTGAAAGAGGATCTGGCTTACTACCATGAGAAGGTCACCAAAGACCTGGGATCCCTAGGCCAGACCCTGGACAGAGCTCTGGGGCTGAATCAGAGCGAAGAGGAAGCTAAGCTGGAGGAAAGGATGGTTAGGAAGTTTGGGAAGGGTGAGAGATTGATGAGGCCAGTGCTAGAGGTTGCAGGAAGAAGAGACAGACAAATATCAAGACACCCGAATGTAAAGATGGTAATGAATGGGAGAAGAGCCGGCCAACTAGTGAAGGTGGCAGAAGAGGAAGAGAGTATAAGAGGTCAAAGAGCGAAGCCAGTGAACATTTTCAAGGAAATCGTTGCAGAGTTCATGGACAAGGTCCAAAATGAGTTTGAGGATTTTAATAAACTCCAAGACATCGACATGTGTCACATGGTCAGAAAGCAGATCAAGCAAGACCAGATGATGTTGGATGCTTGGAAGCTCCAGCAGGAGTTAGTCGTGGGCTCTTTCAGAAACTACTGGAGAGAACTGGAGGAGGGCATTGGACCCATGCTAGACAGAGTGCAGAAAATAGCCGCTGTGGAAGTTGAGGTAAGAACACCACACACCACAGCATGCTGTAAGTCAGCTGGTATAATGGTGGAAACAGGGAGGGAAGAATAGCATTCAGGTTTCTTTACAACTCACATTGTGCACTATAATAGCCTTCAGTATTGCGTCATTATTTTGGATTGGGTTAACTCACGTTTGAGGCCTGTTAGTTTTTTATATAAATGCATTGTGCAGGTTATGTTTAGCCCAGCCAGGTCACCCATTATACAAGTCAGTATTCAACGTCCATCCATGTCTGAGGACATCAGGAGATAACGTTGAAACCGGCCACTAGTGGCAACAGTGAGCACTGTTCCCTTCAAGTAGGTTTCGATTTTGCTACAGCATTGTGGACAGGGATGGTGGATAGGCGTAAGCATCTGATTCCAAAGGTTGCAGGTTCAAATACAGTGGTAGAAAGTTGTTTTTGATATTTTTGTTTTAAGCCTATCCCAAACCATACCCTTACCTTAACCATTCGGAGTTAATATCTAACTTTAAGAATTTGGAGTTAATGCCTGAACTTAACCCTAACTTAAAAATTCTGAGTTAATGCCTAAACTTAACCAAAACACTTAGAAATGTGACATTTGGAACAACTTTGAAATTTGACGTTTGAGAAACATGGATGAACGTCTAATTCTGACATGAGTGTGAGAGCTCGTAGGTTTAGCCACACGATCTAACCCTGCACCTCTGTCTCTCATGCAGAATGACTTCGCTACTCTTGAGTCAGTGGTAGGTTGTTTACTGGATTAATTCAGTATTTCTACAGACATATATTCATTACTGATTAATTACTGCAGCTACAATATTCTCCCAGTATGTAAGACTTGTTCGGTTTTGATACACGTATTCCCACTGGGCACACACTGGTTGAATCAACGTTGTTTCCATGTCATTTCAATGAAATGACGTTGAACCAACGTTGAATAGTTGTTGAATTGACGTCTGTGCCCAGTGGGCTGTATCTTTTCACTGTGATCTTGTGATTAATCATGTTAACTAATCTTGTACCGCTAATCTTCCCATCAAGAGTCAGAACTACAGGTCATCTACTCCAGTGACTATGACCTCCTTGACCTCTGTCTCTTTGACCACTGCTCCACTGACCGCTTCTCCACTGACCGCTACCCTCCAGACCACTGCCACTCCCCCCCTCTTCCTCCCTGTTCGCATCCCTCCCTCTAACCTCCAGACCACCGCCGCTCCACCCCTCCCTCGCCCCCACCGCCTGCCCCCACTGAAGGTTCCACCGCCGACCCTGGCATGGCCACAGACCACCCATCTACCACCCATCTCCACCCAGACTGAGGGAGGACAGACAGGCAACACTGACAGGACTGGAACACCTGTACTGGTAAGAAGACTGATAAGAACCAGGCTCCCTCTCTCTCTTTCAGTCAGATCCACACACATGGTGCCACATAGAGGAAAGCTAGTGTAGATCTGTAAGATTATAGCTGTGCTGGAAAGATGTTTAAATGTTGTATTATGTTTCTCAGACTCTGGACACTAATGGAGATCAGACAGGAGAAACCAATGAGATTGATTATGATGAGGTAGAGGAGATTAGCATCCTGCCTGATGAGGAAATGTTCCAAGTAAAGCAAGTGGAGAAGGAAGAAGTGAAGGAGAAGAAGGAACAGGAGAATGAGACAGGGGGGGGCGAAGAAATGTCGCAAGACCATCAAGAAGAGGTGAGTTTTAAGTAGACAGAAGATAATTAAATAGTGGAGAGAGGGAAAAGCTAGCAGACAGATGGACACATAAAAGGAGATAGTAAAGGACCATGAGTCACAATTTTGAAGTGTTGCAGTAGTGTCCATATTGTTCCATTCTTGTCATTGGTTACTACCTCCCTCGCAGGTTTATCAGATGGCTGAGGAAGATGTGCTGCTGTGGAGGCTGCTTTCAGAAATGCTGAACTGAAATCTTCATCACACCACAGCCAGAGATCCCTTAAACACACACACAGATGTGCGCCCACAAACATACACACACACCAGGGATTTACATTTTCTTTCATCCTATTTTTCAATAAACATAAAATCCCATTCTGATGTTTGTTTTGTTTAGATTGGCAGGTCTTGACAAAAAATGAATATTTTGTCCAGGGTTGGTTTTGGGAAGGCTCCAAAGCTAATAGAATACAGTAGTCCTATTCATTCATTACAACTTTTTAAGGTTTAGCCTCTTTACTCTGGGAAACCTGTACACATTAGTCTCCCGGAACCAAGAGGCTTTATAAGGTTGTGCCTCACGGGGGAAGGCAATAACTTTTTGTTTAGGGTGTGTGGATTCACCTTAGCCCTCTTTAGGTGTGTGTGGATTCCAATGATTTATATATACACCACAGGAGGTTGGTGGCACCTTAATTGTAAAGGACGGGCTTGTGGTAATGGCTGGAGCGGTATGGTATCAAACGCATCAAACACATGGTTTCCATGTACTTGATGCCATTCCATTAGCGCCGTTCCAGACATTATTATGAGCCGTCCTCCCCTCAGCAGCCTCCTGTGATATACACATATATTTATATACATCATTGATGAATTCATTCATGCACTCTTTTCCTGGTGCACGAGCGCCTCCCTGTGGACACTCGCGAGCCCCATGTGCAGATGCTATAGCGTTATACGACCAGTGGGGGGCGGTAGACCTCGATGCCCAACCACATTGCTAACCAGTCGCACTCGTACACATTAAAGGACTAGGAAATTTAGCTAGCCATACAACATTTCAAACAAGGGGAGGCGACAAATAAGGAAAACAAAGGAGTTTCTAATCCAACCGGACATAGCTACATTGCCGTTAGCTGTTCAAACACATCGGTGGAGAGTGAAAAGATCGAGTTTGTAAGGTTTGATATTGTATTTGTCATTTTGATGACAATTAGCTGGCCTGCCTACATTGGCCAATGGTAGCTAACGCCAGGCAGTTAAGTTAGCTGACTAGAGTAGCTAACGACGTTAGCCAGCTAGCGGAGGCCTGTCAAAGCGTTCGCGTATAACGTTATTTGTTAGCTAGCGTTAGCCTGGCTGGTAACTACTCAGTAGGAAGTTAGCTAGCTAGATATTATCTAGCTAGCTGCTACACACGAGAAGTTAGCAAGATCTTGAACGCAAAAAACTAGCAGAATCGCAAACTTATCTTGAACTAGAGTAGTTAGCACGGTAGGTAGCTGGCACTGTTGTTAGTTGGCTAGTTAGGTCAATAGTTGGCTAACTAGGGTTCTAGCTATTTAGCATAGCCAGACAGCGTTGCCGTTGTGATAGCTAAATTAGCAAGCGAGCTAAATAGCTAGTCAAATTTAAAAGCTTGGTGTGTATTTAGGCCATCCGTATGGACCACAATATGAGCTAACGTTAGTTAGCAGGCTGGAGGGGTTGCACGACTATTGATGGACACGGATTGAAATAGTCTGATAATGAAACTAAACTAATTTACTGGCTAACAAGGTAACTACCGAGTTATCAAAATGTTAGAACTAGTGGTTTCTTAGCTAACCAACACGAAATGATATTGTGCGCAGTATTGTGGGGCTCCATAGCATGGATGACGAGGGCGGTTCACTGCGCTTGCTTATGCTAGCTAAACTAAATTAGTAATGAGGGGTTGATGCAAGAATGGTTTATTGTGGTAGTACATAGCAAGTTACCTAACTACCTATGCATTTGTGAACTGTCTTCTAACTAGTTAGCTGCACTACGTCATTTTCCAATTTAGCTCTCCAATGCTAGCCCGTGCTCGTTATGAGGGACCAGTCTAGCAGGCTACCAGAGTCGCTCGAGTTGCATGTACTATTACCAAAATCATCATGGAAAAGTACCATGCAATCTGCAGAGCTACAATTGTGAATTAGTTATTCCCTATCTAGTTAATACTTAATAAACAGCCGTATACATTTTAAATCTGTTTTGTCTGCTGATCCACGTCATTCTAATAGCTAAAGGGGGTCACATTGGAGTAGAGCAGAGTTGGCCAAACTCTGCCTTGTTGTGGTCTCCCCTGGGTGCACGTTTAGTTTTTTGCCCTAACACTACACAGCTCATCAATCGTTGATTATTTGAATCAGCTGTGTAGTGGCCCCAAGACCGAGTTTGGGAGCCCCTCGAGTAGAGAAGTGCTGCCTACATGAACGAATATTAGCCTGCGAGTGAAACGCGGATTGACCACCTGGTTAAATTGAAAGGTGCGCTGAGATTAATAATATCGAATTAGCCAGGGAAACTCAGCGTTCAAACCGGGGGCAGGTAGATGTCAGCCTTCAGTGCTAGTTGGTTATATTCTTGGCTCCAGTGTGGGGTTCTAATTCTAAATGTAGATGCCAAGACATAGGTCAGAGTCTGTGCCAGAGTTTGGGTTCACAGGTCAGGGGAAGATCCCATTTGGAAACAGGTTGCCAAAGCTGACTGTCTGACAGACATACAGACCGGGCTGGTACATCACCTTCTGTCTCACACATTATCCACTACATTCTGGCAGTGGTGTAAAGTATTTGTGTAAAAATACTAGTATTACTTAAGTAGTTTTTTGGGGTATCTGTACTTAACTTTGCTATTTATATTTTTGACAACTTTTACTTCACTACATTTCTAAATAAAATATGTACTTTTTACTCCATTTCCCTGACACCCAAAAGTACTTGTTACATTTTGAATGCTTAGCAGGACATGAAAATTGTCAAATTCACACACTTATTAAGAGAACATCCCTGATCATCCCTACTGCCTCTGATCTGGCGGACTCACTAAACACACATGCATCGTTTGTAAATGATGTCTGAGCCCCTGGCTATCCGTAAATAAAAATTAAAACAAAAAACAAGAAAATTGTGCCATCTGGTTTGCTTAATATAAGGAATTTGAAATGATTTTTACTTTTGATACTGAATTATTATATTTTAGCAATTACATTTACTTTTCATACTTAAGTGTATTTAAAACCAAATACTTTTTGACTTTTACTGGGTGACTTTCACTTTTACTTGAGTCATTTTCCATTAAGGTATCTTTACTTTTACTCAAGTATGACAATTGGGTACTTTTTCCACTACTGCATTCTGGGAGTAACTTCACTGGTCTTGACTGTACACATAACATTGCTATTGGAATCCACGCTGTCTTTCGATAGCTAAGGAACGCTCAACTCCTTTCTCATATATCAAGGCAGAGTTGAGTATTGATAACAGGTCGCGTGATTTGCTAGCAACAACATTGAGTCCCCATCAATCGATACTTTTATCGAATACAACCACCTACGTTCCTAATTTGTGTTGCTCGGCGCAAATGCGTTTGTGCCAATTGGATCTCAGTTTATGTAGTATTTAAAGGGCGCTACATCTCCAGTTAAGTAAAACAAATGAGGAAAAGGTTGGTGGTTGTATTCAAAAGTTTTTATTAAAAGTATGAATTTCAGTACCCAGCGGAAGGACTGCAGTTAGGTACAAACTTAAGTAGAGGTAGGTGTTTTAAGAATTACAATTTTTACTAGTATCAACTGGTGGTGACTCAATGTTGTTGCTAGCAAATCACACAACCAGTTATCAATACTCAACTCCGCCTCGATATGAGAACAGAGTTGAGCGTTCCTCAGCTATCTTTGGACAACCTGCATTGTCATGGCTGTTTGAAAATGGGGGACATTTTAAGTTGGTCACCTTTCTGCACCGCCCTGTGCAATTCTACACATTTTGCCATGGGTGGAGAGAAGATTTAGCGATTTTTATAACTAATTTAATGCAATTCTACTCATTTTGCCATGGGGCAGAGAGGAAAATGGGCTGTTTTACAGCTAATTCCCTGTAATTCTAAACATTGTGACATAGGGTGGATAGAAATGTTTGCAGTTAATGATATGATTGAGACTAACTAACTAAATGAAAGGGGGCCCCCGAGCCGGTAATTCCACCACGATAACAAGTTTACATAGTTGGCCACTAAACTAACTTGCCAATCTAAAAATGTTTAGCTGACATGGACTAATTGACTGACACAGCAAGAGAAACTGCTGATGCACAACCACATTTAGAAATTGCACCCTCTGTCGTAGCAGGCCGCGACCAGGAGACCCATGGGGCGGCGCACAATTGGCCCAGCGTCGTCCAGGGTAGGGGAGGGAATGGCCAGCAGGGATGTAGCTCAGTTGATAGAGCATGGTGTTTGCAACGCCAGGGTTGTGGGTTCGATTCCCATGGGGGGCCAGTATGAAAAAAAATAAAAATGTATGCACTCACTAACTGTAAGTCGCTCTGGATAAGAGCGTCTGCTAAATGACTAAAATGTAAATGTGTATTGTACTATTCTAACTCGTAACAGTAAGTTGAGACCCTGACTGAGTTCCCAATTATTATATTTATTTGGAAATTCATCCGAGGGCTGCCAGTTGGCCATCCCCTCCCTAGATAAAAGCTCAGCGAGAGAAGGTCTGACACGTCCCACTGAGGGGCTCATGCATTCCCCAGGCTCTCACTGCTCTATGCCACCACTAGATAAGGTTATAAGCACCTTACCGTTTGTCTGGGGAGGGTTGTGTGTGTGTGAGTTCATTGACAGAAAGAAGGATATGTGGCTGAACAGTGGTGTGTTTGTGTGTTGTTTACACTAGTGGGGAGAGGCTGGAGAAGGGGATAAGTACTGGTAAGTGGTATTTTCTGTGACCTGAACAACATGTAGAGGCCCCTTTGGAGTAGGGTAGGGCAGAGGACATTCTACCTCTGTAATCATTGACTAACACTGACCGATCAGTCATGTCTCAACATCACCTCCCCTTATGATGCAACTGGTCAGTAAACCAATCAATCAATAAGATCCATAGTTACAAAGTAAACAACTCCTGAAGTTAGCTTGCCCTTTCAACAACCTCATGCACAATTAGAATAATGATTCTAATGCTTGATATCAAATCTCAGTATGAGGGTGAGAATCATTTTGCTTCCACCTCATTCAGCTGTTTCCGTCTTCAGATCAATCTGTTTAGCCTGCCCCTCTACAACCTGTTGTTTCTTAGCAATATGAATCTTAGTTTCAGTATGACTTATGAATTGTGAGTCAGTAGGCTATGTTGTATCTTGGTATCGGTATGATTTATGATGAATAGTGAGTCACATTGTAATAAGTGCTGCCTTCCTTGTGTGTTGTACTCTGGCCGGTATGATAGTCCCCAGGTAAACTCCTGGCCCTGGGTTGGTTCATGGGAGAGGTCTGATTAGTGCCTTAGTACTGATTGGCTCCTTCTCACTGAGCTCTCTGAGTCAGTGCCAATGCAGTTTGAACAACTCTTCTGTCACACAGTTTGGTTTAGTCTTTCTCTGCGATCCCTTTCTTTCTCTCTTTCATTCTTCATCCCCTTCAGTTGTTTATCTTTCCTCTCTTCCCTGTGGATAGGTAGGACTGTGCACTCGCTGCTTGGTCGACCACGGTAACTCGCCACCATGCCGTTCCCCTTTGGCAAGTCCCACAAGTCGCCGGCGGACATCGTCAAGAACCTGAAGGACAGCATGACGGTGTTGGAGAAACACGACATCTCTGACAAGAAGGCTGAGAAGGTAAACAACCAACACACACACACACACACACACAGACAGGTACAGACGAGTATCTCCTAGGTACACCTCTCTCCCACTATGCTAACATGACTAGTGACCTCAGAGATTCTATGGAAGCTATGGAGTGGGGAATTTCAAACCCCTCCCTCTAAGAGTTTAAATTGACTACAGTGTAAGGCAGGGTACTCCAACCCTGTTCCTGGAGAGCTACCCTTCTGTAGGTTTTCGCGCCAACCCCAGCTGTAACTAACCTGATTCAGTTTATCAACCAGCTAGTTATTAGAATCAGGTGCGCTAGATTAGGGTTGGAGTGAAAACCTACAGGATGGTAGCTCTCCAGGAACAGGGTTGGAGAGCCCTGGTGGAAGGGGGGGGGTACTTGTGTTTCGAGATTTACATGATGAAAAAATTGTGCCTTTCATGTTTGATAACTAGAGACATCAGTGTCAAAAACCTGTTGAGGGTTTAGTTTCCTTTCATATCAAGCCATTTCTAGACTGAAAATAGTGTATGATAGGATCATTTCAGGACGACATGGGATGGTGGGTGTGTGGGGGTTAGCTAGGTCATAGGAAACAGTATGGTGACTGATGGAGAGCTAGCTAATATTTATGTAAAGAGCTAATTTCATCTGTGTCTGTCTTTGCGCGTGTGTGTGTCCAGGCCACAGAAGAGGTGTCTAAGAGCCTGGTGGCGATGAAGGAGATTCTCTATGGGACCAATGAGAAGGAGCCCCAGACTGAGGCGGTGGCCCAGCTGGCTCAGGAGCTCTACAACAGCGGCCTGCTCAGCACCCTCGTAGCTGACCTGCAGCTCATCGACTTTGAGGTGAGACACTTTACACTGTGCATGTTTGTTTGTCTGTCTTTGAGACAGATGCAGAGATATGAGAGATTTATTTTGAGATGCTGACTAGAAAGGAGGGTATCTTTGGGACGGAGTGAGAGAGACAGATTTATGTGCATGTACAGAAAGAGACAAAAGACTGACTGTGTTCTGTCTCTTACTGGCACATGGACATGCTTTCACATGCTTTTTTGCTAACTGCAATACTTGCCCATTTTGTGTGTGTGTGGTGGTAGTAGGTGTGTGTAGGCTTCACTGAGTCACCTTATCAGCCTGAGTCAGTGTGATTCTCCTCTTTGACACGCTCAACCTCCACATCCTTCAGTGGGTCTGTGTCATTCTCACCCATCAGAAGAGACATATGTCTTGGCTATTCCTGCTATGGGAAGGCTGAATTTGATAATAGGTTCAAAACAACTCAATGATACTAATTTGAAACGTGACGATTCACCAATGGTGTTAATAGGTGAATCTGTTTTATCACCATAACATGTATAAGAACATTGGATTCAGAAAAACTTCAGTATTAGAAGTTCAAAATAAGAGAACATTGTTTAGAAACTGCCGGAAACCATGTCTGTTTGAAATCTGACCCCTTGTGATTTCCACACCTTTCTAACATTATGATTTCTGTTCACCATCAGGGTAAGAAGGATGTGGCTCAGATTTTCAACAACATCCTGCGGCGTCAGATCGGGACGCGGACGCCCACGGTGGAGTACCTCTGCACTCAGCAGAACATCCTCTTCATGCTGCTCAAAGGGTGAGGCCTGGGGCGCCCAAACCTACACTACACCCTGTCATTTACAATGTTGGGGTGTAATGTTTTTGTGTTGGGTAATAAGTGGATACCTTTTTTTGTCAGTCAAGTTAAGCTTTATTTGAAGTAAATTACCACATTGTGTGAATACACTTTACAGAATGATTAAATAAATGGAAATAGAAAGATAAATACTGCAGAATTTGACAAACAGCAGATATCGTATTAATTAGAGACATTGACAATGCCCTATATCAGGGATCATCGACTAGATTCAGCCGCGGGATGATTTTTTTTCTTGAGGGGATGGTCCGGGGCCGGAACATAATTACAAATAATTTGTAGACTTCAAACTTTGCTTATATTTGTATACGATCACGTGTTTCTCTATTATGCGTGGGAATACATGGGAACAGATTTGTTAAATTAAAATCACTTGGAGCTGATTTCCTGCCGTTTTACAGTGTTTTATGTCCCCCCCAAAATAAAATCACCTGTGGGCCAAATTTCTGCCTGCGGGCTTCCAGTTGGGGAACCCTGCCCTATATCCTATTTAAATATCCTGTCATTTACAATGTCGGGGGTTGTAGTGCGTGGTCTTTTGTCTAGGGTTGGGCGATATTACGATAGCATCGTGATGTGACAGACGATGGTTTAGCCTATTTGAACTTGACTGGTACCCCGCAGTAAAGAACAGAGTCTCGCAGGGCAGCACACAAGTGACATTCCGAGTAATTTTCCTATTCCTATTTGCTATAACCTACACTGCTCAAAAAAATAAAGGGAACACTTAAACAACACATCCTAGATCTGAATGAATGAAATAATCTTATTAAATACTTTTTTCTTTACATAGTTGAATGTGCTGACAACAAATCACACAAAAATTATCAATGGAAATCAAATTTATCAACCCATGGAGGTCTGGATTTGGAGTCACCCTCAAAATTAAAGTGGAAAACCACACTACAGGCTGATCCAACGTTGATGTAATGTCCTTAAAACAAGTCAAAATGAGGCTCAGTAGTGTGTGTGTGGCCTCCACGTGCCTGTATGACCTCCCTACAACGCCCGGGCATGCTCCTGATGAGGTGGCGGATGGTCTCCTGAGGGATCTCCTCCCAGACCTGGACTAAAGCATCCGCCAACTCCTGGACAGTCTGTGGTGCAACGTGGCGTTGGTGGATGGAGTGAGACATGATGTCCCAGATGTGCTCAATTGGATTCAGGTCTGGGGAACGGGCGGGCCAGTCCATAGCATCAATGCCTTCCTCTTGCAGGAACTGCTGACACACTCCAGCCACATGAGGTCTAGCATTGTCTTGCATTAGGAGGAACCCAGGGCCAACCGCACCAGTATATGGTCTCACAAGGGGTCTGAGGATCTCATCTCGGTACCTAATGGCAGTCAGGCTACCTCTGGCGAGCACATGGAGGGCTGTGCGGCCCCCCATAGAAATGCCACCCCACACCATGACTGACCCACCGCCAAACCGGTCATGCTGGAGGATGTTGCAGGCAGCAGAACGTTCTCCACGGCGTCTCCAGACTCTGTCACGTCTGTCACGTGCTCAGTGTGAACCTGCTTTCATCTGTGAAGAGCACAGGGCGCCAGTGGCGAATTTGCCGATCTTGGTGTTCTCTGGCAAATGCCAAACGTCCTGCACGGTGTTGGGCTGTAAGCACAACCCCCACCTGTGGACGTCGGGCCCTCATACCACCCTCATGGAGTCTGTTTCTGACCGTTTGAGCAGACACATGCACATTTGTGGCCTGCTGGAGGTCATTTTGCAGGGCTCTGGCAGTGCTCCTCCTGCTCCTCCTTGCACAAAGGTGGAGGTAGCAGTCCTGCTGCTGGGTTGTTGCCCTCCTACGGCCTCCTCCAAGTCTCCTGATGTACTGGCCTGTCTCCTGGTAGCGCCTCCATGCTCTGGACACTACGCTGACAGACACAGCAAACCTTCTTGCCACAGCTCGCATTGATGTGCCATCCTGGATGAGCTGCACTACCTGAGCCACTTGTGTGGGTTGTAGACTCCGTCTCATGCTACCACTAGAGTGAAAGCACCGCCAGCATTCAAAAGTGACCAAAACATCAGCAAGGAAGCATAGGAACTGAGAAGTGGTCTGTGGTCACCACCTGCAAAACCAGTCCTTTATTGGGGGTGTCTTGCTAATTGCCTATAATTTCCACCTGTTGTCTATTCCATTTGCACAACAGCATGTGAAATGTATTGTCAATCAGTGTTGCTTCCTAAGTGGACAGTTTGATTTCACAGAAGTGTGATTGACTTGGAGTTACATTGTGTTGTTTAAGTGTTCCCTTTATTTTTTTGAGCAGTGTATTTCAATAAATATGTGATACAGAACGCAGGAGGGGAATGTAGGCCAGACAGGATAATAGTTTTTAAAATACTGGACACTCCTTAACCATCTTGTGTTTAGTTGTTTAAAAAAAAACGTAGCTTGTTTTCCCTTCTCTCTCCATTCGATAGGCTATATGAATATGACAATGTTTTATGCATGGCTTTCTCCTGATCAAACAATGAATGAAAAGGAGTTCCATCTCAAAAAGTAATTTTAATAGCCTAAAAACATAAGTTAGCCAGCAGACTAATAATGAGGGAGAACAAACCATATCAATAGCCTATAGAAAATCGAATGACCAGTTTAATCAAGTTTAAGCTTATTAAGAAAGAAATGATCAATGCGGACCGTGAAAATCCCTCCAAGCGATGTTGAAAACCAAATGGCCAATAACCTATCCTTATTCCTCCTACTGGCCTTTCATAAAAGCTTTACGACAAGTTAAAGTTATGAACATTCACTTATTTCCCCAATATTCTAGCCTAATGAAGGTGTTGTCCTAAAGTTTTGGCTTTCAAAAATAACAATTGTCAATCACAGCTTTATGATAGAACAAACAGTATGAGAACAAATAATGCAACAAATATTGTGGTTAAACTCAAATATACTAATTGATAAAAAAAACAGTTATTTTTTTGACTTATTTTTTTTTTTTTTAAAGGTATAATCTTTGTAAAATATATCATAGGTAGGACTGGTGGAGTTATGTCGCACATGCAGCTAACAAAAACATATGAAAATGTCTGCTCTACCCAAAATTACAACCAAATAATTGCAGCATTACCACAAAAGTGGAAGGGGGGAAAAAGTAAGGAACTTGTCTGTCGGCCCTGCATTAAAGAACATAATTGGTTAAAGAAAATTGTGATAAATAAAAAAGTATACCAGTTTCATTTAAGGACCAAAGGATTGATAGCTGTCCCATATAGATTGCAAAATAGTTGGGAAGAGATTTTTGACGTTCCGATTCCATGGCATAGTGTTTATGAACTGATACGCAAAACGACGCCGGATTCAAAACTTATAATTGTTCTATTTAAATTATTATACAAAATTCTTGCTACCAATAGAATGTTATTTATATGGGGGATACAATCTTCCAAGCTCTGCAGATTTTGCTGCGAAGAGACAGAATCATTAGATCATTTGTTTTGGTACTGTCCATTTGTAGCTTGTTTTTGGACACAGGTTCAGGAATGGCTAAAGGATTGCAATATTTACCTGGAGCTGACACTGCAGATAGCACTACTGGGTGATCTGAAAAGTCATAGTCAATCGATCAATAATATAATAATACTTTTAGCAAAAAAAAATATTTTTACAATCTGTAGAAACAATGAGAATAGAAGGGTTCAGAACTTTTGTAAAACATCATGAAAATTATCAGAGAGGTTGAGGAAGTCCAGGAGTAAAAACAAACAAAATATAATTATTGTAAAATTGACTGTGTCCATCAAATGTATATAGTATGTATAAGCTGGAAGTAGAGGCCAAAGCATTGTTGTTCACTAGTTTACTCCAATTAGGGAAGGGGTGGTGGGGTTGGAAAGTAATAAAGGGAAATATATTTTTTTAAAGGATATGTGTGTATATATATATATATGTATATATATATATATGTATATGTGTATATATATATATGTATATGTATTTATATGTATGTGTTTGTATGTATATGATAGGACAAAGGTGGACGTCACCCAACCCTATTTGCGTCGTAATAACTGGATACCTCCTTCCTATTCCAATGTCCTCCTGGCAGGTACGAGTCTCCAGAGATCGCTCTGAACTGTGGCATCATGCTGAGGGAGTGTATCAGGCACGAGCCACTGGCCAAGATCACCCTGGGGGCCGAGCAGTTCTACGACTTCTTCAGATACGTGGAGATGTCCACGTTCGACATCGCCTCAGACGCATTCGCAACTTTTAAAGTGAGTTTTTGAAAAGAAGTGTGTTTTTTCTCAGACCTGTATCTCTAGGACCATGGGTTTCTTGGGGCCTAGATAGAGGGCCTGTACTTTTCAGCTCATTGGTTAAAATACCTGTGTGTTCTTCTTCCAGGACTTGCTAACGAGACACAAGATTCTGAGTGCGGAGTTCCTTGAGCAGCATTACGACAGGGTAAGTCCTCCACATTGTTGAAATATAACCCGGCGAGAACACATCTCCATGATGCGTTTCTTCCAATGTTCCTTTCTCTGAATAGCAACCTGTCACTGTTAATGGAGCTTTTTAAGACGGTCTGAAGTCACTCCAGGACAAGCTGAGTTTATTTGTGCTAAACCCCCGCCTGACTGACTAGTTTAGAGACATCTCTGAGAACCATGAAAAGTATACCAGGGAATATGGAAATTAACTTGAGAAGTGGGAGCTCAGTACTCAGCAACTGTTTTTCTCCTAACATAAAAGCCAGGCATTTGACATGATGTGACTGTTCTGAATACAAGGCAGCTGCCTGTCTGTCAGTGTGGGAAAATCACTAGTTGGCTTGTCACCGAGTTTGCAAACAAGCAGATGCACTCTGAAATAGTGGCTTGACATTCACTCAGATGGTTATCTTTCTCCTCCCCTCCCTCCAGTTCTTCAGTGAATATGAGAAGTTACTCCACTCAGAGAACTACGTGACTAAAAGGCAATCCCTCAAGGTAAGAATGTGGGTCCTGTTCCTGTTGTAGTAAACAGCTCTCATGTAGTATTTGTATGTATGTGTTTTTAATGGCTAAATATAGATGAGGTGGTCTCTTACATGGTGTTTGGTTACTGAAAATATAACCAAGCAGCAAGCTGACTGATGTAGCGCCAACCTGTGCCTGGAGTAGGTTTTAGATACGTTTCATCTGCCTGGTAACGTCCTCCCCTATTTTTGCCAATGCGTAGCAGTATGTTCACTTTGCCTTGTATAAACCCAACTATAATGATTTATATCTATTTACATCGTTTTAGTGGAATCTTATGGTTCAAACATGGCATTAAATAAATGATTACTTTTTCACCTACCCCAGACTGTAATTGCAATTAATACTTTGTTTTTTGTCACTCTGAAACAATCTAGTTGCTGGGAGAGCTTCTTCTCGATCGACACAATTTCACCATCATGACGAAATACATCAGCAAGCCAGAGAACCTCAAGCTAATGATGAACCTTCTTCGAGACAAAAGCCGCAACATCCAGTTTGAGGCCTTCCATGTCTTCAAGGTAAAAGGAAAAACGAGAGACTAGCACAAGGCTATAGCAGGCGGTGCAATTTGTCTTTGAGTTTAGTTGGATTGTAAAAATAATTTATCCTATTCCTTCCCATGTAGGTGTTTGTGGCCAACCCCAACAAGACACAGCCCATCTTGGACATTCTTCTGAAGAACCAGACCAAACTCATTGAGTTCCTCTCCAAGTTCCAGAACGACAGGACGGAGGACGAACAGTTCAACGATGAAAAGACGTACCTGGTCAAACAGATCAGAGATCTGAAGAGGCCGGCCCCCCAGGAGGCCTGAGGGAGGGGCTTAAGGGGTCCAGACAACATTTGGATAACAGACTCATCAGTAGCTGCTGCTGTTCTGGTTTTTCAACCATTTGAAAAAAAATAACGCGCCCACATCAAGTCATCAGGAACTCTCCAGTTCATTCTGCTGTTTTTTTTTTCTCCAGTTTCTCCTTTAAAAAGATAAGAGATTAACATAAAATATGCTGCTGCTTTCTTGCACATTAAGACATGTGGAAGGGTAACATCAACAACACAACAAAGGTCATTCAAACAAATAGTAACAACGAAATCTACTACATTTGAGCGCTATGCAGACTTCTGACACACGCGCACACACACACATATAATGATATAATATCAGCATAAACCTTGAGATGAAAGGTACTGGCAAAGTGAACATTGGAGTGTTGGTTGCATGCCTTGTTCAAATGTGACATCCATGGCTATACTTGAGGCTAAACGCTGGCTGAGAGATGACATGTCCAGTCTACTTACAGTGCCACAGACGGCAAAAAGCACATGCATCGCAGTACCAGCTCCAACTCTTACCTATGCCTTCATCGTGTACAGCAGCAACAGTGATGCATTTTTAAAATGGGCTCTCCGATGGCCTCACGCCGACCCATGCAGCTATTGGTGTGTTGTGAAACAGCACAGAGCGGATGGTATGGATAAAATGCTAGATATTATTTAGGTACAAGCCTGAATTGGGTTTGTTTTTTGTTTTGGGACAGGGTGAACGTGTACATATGCCTTTTTGTTTTTTTTGCTTTGTAGATTTTGTTGAAACATTGACACATGGATATATATTATATATATTTGACCTTAAACATCAAGTTTTTCGTTAATGCTAATCAAAATAATTTTTAAAACAGTGGAAGAGGAAAAATATCAGACATTTTGCGTTTCATTTTACTGCTGAATTGAAATGGTGTCTGGTTTTTCTTTGTACATAACTTCCAGCCAGGGCCAGCTCTTACGTTGTTAACCTAGAGGACATTAATAATAATTAGTACAGCTGAGGAATGTCATGGTATTAGCCCGGATCTCTTCTTAATCCTCTGTTTTTTCGTCTGTATTTAAGTAACTCAGACAACTAAAATATGCTGGGGTGCCAGGACAGTGGGGTGGAGGGGAGGCCGGGATGGGATGTGGCAGAGTGCTAATGGAAACATTAAGTTTGTGATGAGCAGCCAGCCAGTGGTCGCGTTCCCCTGCTCAGACGTTGCATGCATCAACCAATGGTTGCGTGCCACGTCATCGACTGTCATTGACTGACAGATTGCTATAACATATGATGTGTTTAGCTGATATGTAAAATATAAATCCAGGCGTTTGTAAGATCTGGCAGGCTTCAGCAAAGCCTGGGCAGAGGAACACGCCCTTCATCTCCCAACTGGAATCTGATCCGGGGGTTGGTGGGGATTTCAGGGAATCGCAACATTCTCCCCCCCACTCATCCACTCTGGTTTATTATTATATTCTAATTTCACCGCTTTCTGGTGGTGTAGGGGTGTTTCAACATATCTAGTGCGCTTCAGGAGTTGACAGTTACTTGGCACATTGTCATTTTTCCCCCATTTACCCCCCCCATGTTTGAGCCTTTTTCATTGTGGTTAAAATTCCAGTACAATTCCAGAGCATTATGTATGTTCTTTGGAGATTGTTTACTTTACACTGACTGAGCAAATCTGCCATTTGAAACGCAGTATTTATTTGAGGGATGGAGTTGATTGGATGATATGAATATCTTGCATATATACCACTCAACTGACATGTTTACTTGCAGTGAAGGATATGGTCAGAGAGTGATGTTGAGCCAAGTGCTTTTGACTGAAAGCTCATCCATTTATCCCAATAGACGACTGATCAGCCATTTCATTGTGCAAACCAACAGAGAACAGTACGCTAAAGACCAGTATTCCTCAATGCATATTTAAATCGCATGTTCCTCTACTGCCTGCATGGTACTCTCTACAAACAATGTTGTACTGGAATTTTCTTCCCAAAAAATAATTAATGAACATTTGAGATAGCCAAATCTCATGCTATGTCTAACCTTTGACTCCAGTCCCAGCACATTGTGTGTGTGGGTGCTTTCAGAAGTGTCAAAAAGGCTTTGCCCCTATGATCTAAACAACAGAAATAAAAGAAAAACATTTGGAATAAACTGAACCTGTGATCAAAATGTTATTTGTCTCCGATTGTCCTTTCCTGTATCTGTCTCTGCTGAATGTCTGGAAGAGTAAAATAAATAAAACATCTAGGATTCAAGCACACTCCTTTTATGGCATATATCCTGGAGGTTGGAGATGTGGGTATTATTTGGCTATGGATAATTGACTATTGTAGCCTTTCCCTTTTATAAACACAATGTGCTAATCAGTCCCTCCTTCCTCTCCTCTCTTTTGAGAACGGTACTCTTCACACACTACTCATCATGATGTAGGTGTAGACGTACCTCTTTAAGTGCCTGTGCCTTTAAGTGGGCTTTTTAAACAATTACATCAAACTTCCGGTAGATTGAGACAAAGGTGCTTGTGGGGAAGAAAATCACAAGTCATGTCCCTGGAGGGGAACATGATTATGGTGAATGTGGGAACAATGTCAAGGTTAAATGTTGTAATTGTGTGTTGGGGGAGACACAGTGCAGCATTTGGTGGATACTATGTGCAGATAGAGGCTAGAGAGGCACAAAGATATAAAATCACTCATAATGTCTCTTATGCAGATTGGTGGAACTATTAGGCAGAAAGATGGAGCTAATAGGGTTACTCCTGGAATAAGTGGACCTGCTGTAGGAAATGTTGCTTATGTTGGTCCAGACACTGATACGAGACCTGTTCAGAAATCTTGCTCTCACAAATGTGTCATTTGGACACCTTAATAGTTAATCAGACTGATTTTATAGCATTCATGGGAAAGGTTATCAACCTGACTGCATTTGTGGAAAGAAGAACTGCCAAATTGAAGATCATTGTGGAAGCAGCAACTGAGTTTATAGGAGTAACAGATGTTACTGTCGCCATGATTGTTGATATGTTGACTCCTAATAATACTAATGATGGAATGTCTCAGTATGATGATAATTAGAGTTATGGTTTTTGTTATAATAATATAATAATATGCCATTTAGCAGACGCTTTTATTTATCATGTGTGCATAAATTTTTACGTATGGGTGGTCCCGGGGATCGAACCCACTACCCTGGCGTTACAAGCGCCATGCTCTACCAATTGAGCTACAGAGGACCACGTGGAATGCCAGAAGCCTTATTGCTAACGGTCAGGAGTTTTAAGAAATGTGTAATAGATTTAGAGATCAAACCTGATGTGATATGTGTTCAACAAACATGGCTTAGACCACATCTTGATTTTTTTATTAATGGTTATTTTTCAATCAGATCTGATAGATGAACTGGACAGGGTGGTGGGTGAGCTACGTTCATAAGGGAAGGTCTTGTATATCGTAATTAAACTATCCCATCTGAATATTAATGTGTGAGGGTGGAAATCTACAGTGCAGGTAGTAATATTAAGTTACACCATTTTTACAACACTTGTCAACTATCTGTAGCGATGTTTGATGAAAAATCAGGAGCGTTGGGCTCTAGAGAGATA